>NC_092174.1:45341734-45376734 GCF_045791955.1 Oncorhynchus clarkii lewisi
TTGTTGACTAGAGTCACAATGTCATAGAGCAGTAGAGATAGAGATTAATTAAGATGTTGTTGACTAGAGTCACAATGTCATAGAGCAGTAGAGATAGAGATGAATTAAGATGTTGTTGACTAGAGACACAATGTCATAGAGCAGTAGAGATCGAGATTATTTAAGATGTTGTTGACTAGAGTCACAATGTCATAGAGCAGTAGAGATAGAGATGAATTAAGATGTTGTTGACTAGAGTCACAATGTCATAGAGCAGTAGAGATAGAGATGAATTAAGATGTTGTTGACTAGAGTCACAATGTCATAGAGCAGTAGAGATAGAGATGAATTAAGATGTTGTTGACTAGAGTCACAATGTCATAGAGCAGTAGAGATAGAGATTAATTAAGATGTTGTTGACTAGAGTCACAATGTCATAGAGCAGTAGAGATAGAGATGAATTAAGATGTTGTTGACTAGAGTCACAATGTCATAGAGCAGTAGAGATAGAGATGAATTAAGATGTTGTTGACTAGAGTCACAATGTCATAGAGCAGTAGAGATAGAGATTAATTAAGATGTTGTTGACTAGAGTCACAATGTCATAGAGCAGTAGAGATAGAGATGAATTAAGATGTTGTTGACTAGAGTCACAATGTCATAGAGCAGTAGAGATAGAGATTAATTAAGATGTTGTTGACTAGAGTCACAATGTCATAGAGCAGTAGAGATAGAGATTAATTAAGATGTTGTTGACTAGAGTCACAATGTCATAGAGCAGTAGAGATAGAGATGAATTAAGATGCTGTTGACTAGAGTCACAATGTCATAGAGCAGTAGAGATAGAGATTAATTAAGATGTTGTTGACTAGAGTCACAATGTCATAGAGCAGTAGAGATAGAGATTAATTAAGATGTTGTTGACTAGAGTCACAATGTCATAGAGCAGTAGAGATAGAGATTAATTAAGATGTTGTTGACTAGAGTCACAATGTCATAGAGCAGTAGAGATCGAGATTAATTAAGATGTTGTTGACTAGAGTCACAATGTCATAGAGCAGTAGAGATAGAGATGAATTAAGATGTTGTTGACTAGAGTCACAATGCCATAGAGCAGTAGAGATAGAGATTAATTAAGATGTTGTTGACTAGAGTCACAATGTCATAGAGCAGTAGAGATAGAGATTAATTAAGATGTTGTTGACTAGAGTCACAATGTCATAGAGCAGTAGAGATAGAGATTAATTAAGATGTTGTTGACTAGAGTCACAATGTCATAGAGCAGTAGAGATAGAGATGAATTAAGATGTTGTTGACTAGAGTCACAATGTCATAGAGCAGTAAAGATAGAGATGAATTAAGATGTTGTTGACTAGAGACACAATGTCATAGAGCAGTAGAGATTTAGATTAATTAAGATGTTGTTGACTAGAGACACAATGTCATAGAGCAGTAAAGATAGAGATGAATTAAGATGTTGTTGACTAGAGTCACAATGTCATAGAGCAATAAAGATAGAGATGAATTAAGATGTTGTTGACTAGAGTCACAATGTCATAGAGCAGTAAAGATAGAGATGAATTAAGATGTTGTTGACTAGAGTCACAATGTCATAGAGCAGTAAAGATAGAGATGAATTAAGATGTTGTTGACTAGAGTCACAATGTCATAGAGCAGTAAAGATAGAGATGAATTAAGATGTTGTTGACTAGAGACACAATGTCATAGAGCAGTAAAGATATTTAACCAGGTAGGCTAGTTGAGAACACCTTTATTTAACCAGGTAGGCTAGTTGAGAACACCTTTATTTAACCAGGGAGGCTAGTTGAGAACACCTTTATTTAACCAGGTAGGCCAGTTGAGAACACCTTTATTTAACCAGGGAGGCTAGTTGAGAACACCTTTATTTAACCAGGTAGGCTAGTTGAGAACACCTTTATTTAACCAGGTAGGCTAGTTGAGAACACCTTTATTTAACCAGGTAAGCTAGTTGAGAACACCTTTATTTAACCATGTAGGCTAGTTGAGAACACCTTTATTTAACCAGGTAGGCTAGTTGAGAACACCTTTATTTAACCAGGTAGGCTAGTTGAGAACACCTTTATTTAACCAGGGAGGCTAGTTGAGAACACCTTTATTTAACCAGGTAGGCTAGTTGAGAACACCTTTATTTAACCAGGTAGGCCAGTTGAGAACACCTTTATTTAACCAGGTAGGCTAGTTGAGAACACCTTTATTTATCCAGGTAGGCCAGTTGAGAACACCTTTATTTAACCAGGTAGGCTAGTTGAGAACACCTTTATTTAACCAGGTAGGCTAGTTGAGAACACCTTTATTTAACCAGGGAGGCTAGTTTAGAACACCTTTATTTAACCAGGGAGGCTAGTTGAGAACACCTTTATTTAACCAGGTAGGCCAGTTGAGAACAAGTTCTCATTTACAACTGCGACCTGGCCAAGATGAAGCAAAGCAGTGCAACAAAAACAACAACAACAACAGAGTTACACAAACATACATAAAGTCAATAACACAATAGAAAATGTTTTAAAAAATCTATATACAATGTGTGCAAATGTAGAAGAGTAGGGAGGTAAGGCAATGAATAGGCCACAGAGGAGAAATAATTACAATTTATCATTAACACTGGAGTGATAAGATGTGCAGATGATGATGTGCAAGTAGAGATACTGGGGTGCAAAAAGAGCAAGAAGATAAATAACAAAAAATGGAATAATATGGGGATGAGGGAGTTGGGTGTGCTATTTACAGATGGGCTGTGCACAGGTGCAGTGATCGGTAAGCTGCTCTGACAGCTGATGCTTAAAGTTAGAGAGGGAGATATAAGTCTCCAGCTTCAGTGATTTTTTGCAATTAGTTCCAGTCATTGGCTGCAAAGAACTGTAAGGAAAGGCGGCCAAAGGAAGTGTTGGCTTTAGGGATGACCAGTGAAATATACCTGCTGGAGCGCGGGCTATGTGTGGGTGTTGCTATGGTTACCAGTGAGCTGAGATAAGGCGGGGCTTTACTTAGCAAAGACTTATAGATGACCTGGAGCCAGTGGTTTTGGCGACAAATATGTAGTGAGTGCCAGCCAACGAGAGCATATGCAGTGGTGGGTAGTATATGGGGCTTTGGTGGTCAGTGCCATCAGATCAGTATAGATAGAGATGTATTGAGATGTTGTAGACTAGAGATCAGATCCTATAAGACAATTTTGCATGACATTCTTCTCTCATCTCCTCCTCCTCCTCCTCTTCTCCTCTCATATCCTCCTCCTCCTCCTCTCCTCTCCTTCTCCTCTCATCTCCTCCTCTCCTCTCCTCTCCTCCTCCTCCTCCTCTCCTCTCCTCCTCTTCTCATCTCCTCCTCCTCTCATCTCTTCCTCCTCTCCTCCTCTTCTTCTCTCATCTCCTCCTCCTCCTCCTCTCCTCCTCCTTTTCCTCCTGCTACGGTCTGTAAAATTGACAGATGCTCGTTATCTGAAAGAGGAGAGAGTGGGGGGGGGGGGACACACGAGAGAGAATAGAGAGATTGAATTGGAGAGCGTTACGTGTGTTATTTAGCACAACAAAACAAACAGGGCAAAGTCTGTGTCACTGTAGGAACAAATAGGTGATAAATGGTAAATGGTGTGTTGAACTACAGGGGGGGGGGGTGGGGAGGGTTTCCCCCGTCTTTTTATTCTGTACCTCAGTGATTCCTCAGAGGAATGATATCAAAATTCTCTGTGTGCGCACTTGTGTTATTTCACTAGAGTTAACTCGGTCTTAAATGTTCATCTGCAGAATGTTCTCTCTGCTTCCGCACGGCAAGCGGTACCGGTGTATCAAGTCTGGCACCAACAGGCTCCTGAACAGCTTCTATCCCCCAGCAATAAGACTGATAAATGGCAGAATCAGAATAGCTATCAGAATAGCTATACGGACGATCTGAGTTGACCTTGTATCTTTATTGACATTTTAGTTCTATTTTTTTTTGTTAGATACACACACACACACACGCACGCACACACACAAACACACACACACTGTCACTCCAAAACACACACACACACACGCACGCACGCACGCACGCACACACACACACACAGACACACACACACACACACACACACACACACACACACACACACACACACACACACACACTGTCACTCCAAAACACACACACACACACACACACACACACACACACACACACACACGCACACACACACACACACACACACACACACACACACATGGTATTAACTGACCCAGTATATGACTCACCAGTCATTAGTCTGTAGCTGTGTGTTGCTCACCAGTCATTAGTCTGTAGCTGTGTGTTCCTCACCAGTCATTAGTCTGTAGCTGTGTGCTGCTCACCAGTCATTAGTCATTAGTCCGTAGCTGTGTGCTGCTCACCAGTCATTAGTCATTAGTCCGTAGCTGTGTGCTGCTCACCAGTCATTAGTCATTAGTCCGTAGCTGTGTGCTGCTCACCAGTCATTAGTCTGTAGCTGTGTGTTGCTCACCAGTCATTAGTCATTAGTCTGTAGCTGTGTGCTGCTCACCAGTGATTAGTCTGTAGCTGTGTGCTGCTCACCAGTTATTAATCTGTAGCTGTGTGTTGCTCACCAGTCATTGGTCTGTAGCTGTGTGTTGCTCACCAGTCATTAGTCTGTAGCTGTGTGCTGCTCACCAGTCATTAGTCTGTAGCTGTGTGCTGCTCACCAGTCATTAGTCTGTAGCTGTGTGCTGCTCACCAGTCATTGGTCTGTAGCTGTGTGTTGCTTACCAGTCATTAGTCTGTAGCTGTGTGTTGCTCAACAGTCATTAGGCATTAGTCTGTAGCTGTGTGCTGCTCACCTAGGATTAGTCTGTAGCTGTGTGTTACTGACCAGTCATTAGTCTGTAGCTGTGTGTTGCTCACCAGTCATTAGTCTGTAGATGTGTGCTGCTCACCTCTCAATAGTCATTAGTCTGTAGCTGTGTGTTGCTCACCAGTCATTAGTCATTAGTCTGTAGATGTGTGTTGCTCACCAGTCATTAGTCATTAGTCTGTAGCTGTGTGTTGCTCACCAGTGATTAGTCTGTAGCTGTGTGTTGCTCACCAGTGATTAGTCTGTAGCTGTGTGTTGCTCACCAGTCATTAGTCTGTAGCTGTGTGCTGCTCACCAGTCATTAGTCATTAGTCTGTAGCTGTGTGTTGCTCACCAGTCATTGGTCTGTAGCTGTGTGTTGCTCACCAGTCATTAGTCATTAGTCTGTAGCTGTGTGCTGCTCACCAGTCATTAGTCATTAGTCTGTAGCTGTGTTTTGCTCACCAGTCATTGATCTGTAGCTGTGTGTTGCTCACCAGTCATTAGTCATTAGTCTGTAGCTGTGTGTTGCTCATCAGTCATTGGTCTGTAGCTGTATGTTGCTCACCAGTCATTAGTCATTAGTCTGTAGCTGTGTGTTGCTCACCAGTCATTAGTCTGTAGCTGTGTGTTGCTCACCAGTCATTGGTCATTAGTCTGTAGCTGTGTGCTGATCACCAGTCATTAGTCATTAGTCTGTAGCTGTGTGCTGCTCACCAGTCATTGGTCATTAGTCTGTAGATGTGTGCTGATCACCAGTCATTAGTCATTAGTCTGTAGCTGTGTGCTGCTCACCAGTCATTAGTCATTAGTCTGTAGCTGTGTGCTGCTCACCAGTCATTAGTCATTAGTCTGTAGCTGTGTGCTGCTCACCAGTCATTAGTCTGTAGCTGTGTGCTGCTCACCAGTCATTAGTCATTAGTCTGTAGCTGTGTGCTGCTCACCAGTCATTAGTCATTAGTCTTTAGCTGTGTGTTGCTCACCAGTCATTAGTCTGTAGCTGTGTGTTGCTCACCAGTCATTAGTCTGTAGCTGTGTGCTGCTCACCAGTCATTAGTCATTAGTCTTTAGCTGTGTGTTGCTCACCAGTCATTAGTCTGTAGCTGTGTGTTGCTCACCAGTCATTAGTCATTAGTCTGTAGCTGTGTGTTGCTCACCAGTCATTGGTCATTAGTCTGTAGCTGTGTGCTGCTCACCAGTCATTAGTCATTAGTCTGTAGCTGTGTGCTGCTCACCAGTCATTAGTCATTAGTCTGTAGCTGTGTGCTGCTCACCAGTCATTAGTCATTAGTCTGTAGCTGTGTGCTGCTCACCAGTCATTAGTCATTAGTCTGTAGCTGTGTGCTGCTCACCAGTCATTAGTCACTAGTCTGTAGCTGTGTGCTGCTCACCAGTCATTAGTCATTAGTCCGTAGCTGTGTGCTGCTCACCAGTCATTAGTCTGTAGCTGTGTGCTGCTCACCAGTCATTAGTCATTAGTCTGTAGCTGTGTGCTGCTCACCAGTCATTAGTCATTAATCTGTAGTTGTGTGTTGCTCACCAGTCATTAGTCTGTAGCTGTGTGTTGCTCACCAGTCATTAGTCTGTAGCTGTGTGTTACTCACCAGTCATTAGTCTGTAGCTGTTTGCTGCTCACCAGTCATTCGTCTGTAGCTGTGTGTTGCTCACCAGTCATTAGTCATTAGTCTGTAGCTGTGTGCTGCTCACCTGTGATTAGTCTGTAGCTGTGTGTTGCTCACCAGTCATTAGTCTGTAGCTGTTTGCTGCTCACCAGTCATTAGTCTGTAGCTGTGTGTTGCTCACCAGTCATTAGTCATTAGTCTGTAGCTGTGTGTTGCTCACCAGTCATTAGTCATTAGTCTGTAGCTGTGTGTTGCTCACCAGTCATTAGTCTGTAGCTGTTTGCTGCTCACCAGTCATTAGTCTGTAGCTGTGTGTTGCTCACCAGTCATTAGTCTGTAGCTGTGTGCTGCTCACCAGTCATTAGTCTGTAGCTGTGTGTTGCTCACCAGTCATTAGTCATTAGTCTGTAGCTGTGTGTTGCTCACCAGTCATTAGTCTGTAGCTGTGTGTTACTCACCAGTCATTAGTCTGTAGCTGTGTGTTGCTCACCAGTCATTGGTCATTAGTCTGTAGCTGTGTGTTGCTCACCAGTCATTAGTCATTAGTCTGTAGCTGTGTGCTGCTCACCAGTCATTAGTCATTAGTCTGTAGCTGTGTGTTGCTCACCAGTCATTAGTCTGTAGCTGTGTGTTGCTCACCAGTCATTAGTCTGTAGCTGTTTGCTGCTCACCAGTCATTAGTCTGTAGCTGTGTGTTGCTCACCAGTCATTAGTCATTAGTCTGTAGATGTGTACTGCTCACCAGTGATTCGTCTTTCCCTATAAAGTGCATATGTAAATGGTCTTTGTGAGATGACTAATTGTGTATTCGTACTCTCTGTTCAACACAATCCTGACCACCCTGTTATGTTTATCTTCTGCGTTTTATTCACAAAGAACCAAACAGGGGCGAACGGGCTGAACGCGGAGGAACTAACCAGAACTTGGCCAATAAGAAAGTCTGATTTTCGCTGCTAGTTTTGTGACGTTTTTTTCCTTCGGCTTGCACTAATGAATATAACCCTGGATTGTATTTTCGCACGTGTCCTTTCAGTACGTCATGCTGTCTTCTATTCTTTCTGTAGCGCTGACAGCTATAGGTCTATGAGAGGATGAGAAATGCGCTTGTGCTAAGCCCTTTTCCCTCAATGTTTTGCCAATATAATCATTCTCACTTGTCCTCTATTGGCAGGTGGAGAGAGGATTAGATGAACCTTTAATGTTAAATCAAAGGGAGGAAATCTAGACTGTTCTTCTTACTCTAGTTGCTATTGATCCCTCATTCTACCCTTTTCTTCATTTTTCTCCATCATTTGAGCTATAATCCACCTTTGTTATAAACCCTCAGTATAGCTGGCAGTGTCACGATGACTTCCTGTCAATTCAGGAAGTACACTAACGTTCCAATTCCATCTCTCTTCAATGCTTTTCAATTAGGAACATGTGGAATTGGAATTTAGTTTTTCTTTCGTGAATTGACTGGAAATTGATTTGGGATTGACTCCAACCCTGTCTCATGTCTCCTCAATGTTTTACAGTCAATCAAAGCACAACCCAGTCCTCTCCAAGTCCTCTCAAAGTCCTCTCCCAGTCTTCTCCCAGTCCTCTCCAAGTCCTCTCCCAGTATTCCCCAAGTCCTCTCCCAGTATTCTCCAAGTCCTCTCCCAGTATTCTCCAAGTCCTCTCCCAGTCTTCTCCCAGTCCTCTCCAAGTCCTCTCCCAGTCCTCTCCCAGTCCTCTCCAAGTCCTCTCCCAGTATTCTCCCAGTCCTCTCCAAGTCCTCTCCAAGTCCTCTCCCGGTCCTCTCCAAGTCCTCTCCAAGTCCTCTCCAAGTCCTCTCCCGGTCCTCTCCCAGTCCTCTCCCGGTCCTCTCCCAGTCCTCTCCCAGTCCTCTCCCAGTCTTCTCCCAGTCTTCTCTCTCTACATAAAGAACCTTTGCTAACCCATACTATTGCATGTTATTGTCTCCTCTCCACTGTTATACTGTCAAATGTATCCAGATGGCTACATGCTATTTAAAGTGACTGCAAAAAAACAACATCCCAGAAATGTTCCATACACACCTAAATCTTTTCTTCTCTCAAATGTTTTGCACAAATGTGTTTACATATTCTGTCGGTGAGCATTTCTCCTTTGACAAGATAATTAATCCACCTGACAGGGGCAGCATATCAATAAGCTGATTGAACAGCATGATCACCCTGTGATAATCATTCTGATTGGCTGGGCCTGGCTTCCCAGTGGGTGGGCCTATGCCCTCCCAGGCCCATTTCACATGTCCTTATATGAACTGTAACTTTGAAATTGTCGCGTGTTACGTTTATGTTATTGTTCAGTATGAATGAAAACAAACACTGTATAGCCTCCAAACACGAATACAACTATAGTTTTGATATCATGGATGGTCAATCCTTGCATCCAAAGCTTTGTCTATGAATTTGACATTTCACCCTCAGCCCCATACCTCAGCTGCTTACCAAATACAGTGACAGGGTGGACTCTTTTGTTATTGTTTGAACTGCAGATTGCCTCTTTAAATAAAGTTTGTTTTGTCTTGATGCGATCCTTTAGTTCTGACCTTGCAGCTCCACTGTTCTAATTCCCGTTAATGTTGTCCTCTCCGCTGGTCCTCTAGTATCCGGATCTGTCAGCTGAAGTTTTGTACATTTCCACAGCACTGTCTCACATGCTGTCTCCTCTATCCTAGATTCAGCCTTCATAATGGTCAACACGTCGGGGCGTTTCGCTGGTCAGAAGGCCCTCCTCCTGACCCCCCAGCTGAAGGAGAATGACACCCACTGCGTAATCTTCGAGTACTTCCTGTCTGGCCGCGAGGGGGCGGGACCGGGGCAGCTCAACGTGTACATCCGAGAGAACAACAGTCCACTGGGCATGCCCGTCTGGAACGTGTCTGGGCCAGCTACTAGAGCCTGGGTGCAGGTAGAACTGGCCATCTCTACCTACTGGCCCAACTTCTATCAGGTGAGAAGATTTCACTGTACCTTACCTTACCATACCTTACCTTACCATACCTTACCTTACCATACCTTACCATACCATACCTTCTGTTACCTTACCTTACTATACCTTACCATACTATACCTTACCATACCATACCTTACCATACCATACCTTCCCTTACCTTACCACACCATACCTTACCATACCTTACCATACCTTACCATACCATACCTTACCTTACCTTACCATACCTTACCTTACCTTACCATACCATACCATACCTTACCTTACCATACCTTACCATACCTTACCATACCTTACCTTACCTTACCATACCATACCATACCTTACCTTACCATACCTTACCATACCTTACCATACCTTACCATACCATACCATACCTTACCATACCTTACCATACCATACCATACCTTACCTTACCTTACCATACCATACCATACCTTACCTTACCATACCTTACCATACCTTACCATACCTTACCATACCATACCTTCCCTTACCTTACCATACCTTACCATACCTTACCATACCATACCTTACCATACCTTCCCTTACCTTACCATACCATACCTTACTATACCTTACCATACCTTACCTTACCTTACCTTACCATACCTTACCATACCTTCTGTTACCTTACCATACCTTGCCATACCTTACCATACCTTCTGTTACCTTACCATACCTTACCATACCATACCTTACCTTACCTTACCATACCATACCATACCATACCTTACCATACCATACCTTACCATACCATACCATACCATACCATACCATACCTTACCATACCATACCTTACCATACCATACCATACCATACCATCCCTTACCTTCCCTTACCTTACCATACCTTACCATACCATACCTTACCTTACCTTACCTTACCATACCTTACCATACCATACCTTACCTTACCTTACCATACCATACCATACCATACCTTACCATACCATACCTTACCATACCATACCATACCATACCTTACCATACCATACCTTACCATACCATACCATACCATACCATCCCTTACCTTCCCTTACCTTACCATACCATACCATACCATACCATACCATACCATACCTTATGTTACCATACCTTACCATACCTTACCATACCTTACCTTACCTTACCTTACCATACCTTACCATACCTTACCATACCATACCTTCTGTTACCTTACCTTACCATACCTTCTGTTACCTTACCTTACCATACCATACCTTACCTTACCATACCATACCTTACCTTACCATACCTTACCATACCTTACCATACCATACCTTACCATACCATACCTTACCATACCATACCATACCTTACCATACCTTACCATACCTTACCATACCATACCTTACCATACCATACCTTACCATACCATACCTTACCATACCTTACCATACCTTCTGTTACCTTACCTTACCATACCTTACCATACCATACCTTACCATACCTTCTGTTACCTTACCTTACCATACCTTACCATACCATACCATACCTTACCATGCCTTACCTTACCTTACCTTGCCATACCATACCATACCATACCATACCATACCTTACCTTACCATACCTTACCATACCTTACCATACCTTACCTTACCATACCATACCTTACCTTACCATACCTTACCATACCTTACCATACCTTACCTTACCATACCATACCATACCATACCATACCTTCCCTTCCCTTACCTTACCACACCTTACCATACCTTACCTTACCATACCATACCATACCATACCTTACCATACCTTCTGTTACCTTACCTTACCATACCATACCTTACCTTACCATACCATACCTTACCATACCATACCATACCATACCTTACCATACCATACCATACCTTACCTTACCATACCTTACCATACCTTACCATACCTTACCTTACCATACCATACCATACCATACCATACCTTCCCTTCCCTTACCTTACCACACCATACCTTACCATACCTTACCATACCATACCATACCATACCATACCTTACCATACCATACCATACCTTACCTTACCATACCTTACCATACCTTACCATACCTTACCATACCATACCATACCTTACCTTACCATACCTTACCATACCTTACCATACCTTACCTTACCATACCATACCATACCATACCTTCCCTTCCCTTACCTTACCACACCTTACCATACCTTACCTTACCATACCATACCATACCATACCTTACCATACCTTCTGTTACCTTACCTTACCATACCTTACCTTACCATACCATACCTTACCTTACCATACCATACCTTACCATACCATACCTTACCATACCATACCTTACCATACCATACCTTACCATACCATACCTTACCTTACCATACCTTACCATACCTTACCATACCATACCTTACCATACCATACCTTACCATACCATACCTTACCATACCTTACCATACCATACCTTACCATACCATACCTTACCTTACCATACCTTACCATACCATACCTTACCATACCTTCTGTTACCTTACCTTACCATACCTTACCATACCATACCTTACCATACCTTCTGTTACCTTACCTTACCATACCATACCATACCTTACCATGCCTTACCTTACCTTACCTTGCCATACCATACCATACCATACCTTACCATACCTTATCTTACTTTACCTTACCTTACCTTAACACACCATACCTTCCCTTCCCTTACCTCACCACACCTTACCATACCATACCTTACCACACCCTACCTTACCATACCTACCTTTACCACACCATACCTTACCTTACCATACCTTACCATACCTTATCTTACTTTACCTTACCTTACCTTAACACACCATACCTTCCCTTCCCTTACCTTACCACACCTTACCATACCATACCTTACCACACCCTACCTTACCATACCTACCTTTACCACACCATACCTTACCTTACCATACCTTACCATACCTTATCTTACTTTACCTTACCTTACCTTAACACACCATACCTTCCCTTCCCTTACCTTACCACACCTTACCATACCATACCTTACCACACCCTACCTTACCATACCTACCTTTACCACACCATACCTTACCTTACCATACCACACCATACCTTACCTTACCATACCTTACCATACCATACCATACCTTACCTTACCTTACCCTACCATACCTTACCATACCATACCATACTATACCATACCATACCTTACCTTACCTTACCATACCATACCATACCATACCTTACCTTACCTTACCATACCATACCATACTATACCATACCATACCTTACCTTACCTTACCATACCATACCATATCATACCATACCATACTATACCATACCATACCTTACCTTACCATACCATACCATACCATACCATACCATACCTTACCTTACCTTACCATACCATACCATACCTTACCTTACCTTACCACAGAATACCATACCATACCTTACCATACCATACCATACCTTACCATACTATACTATACCATACCATACCACACAATACCATACCACACAATACCATACAATATCACACAATACCATATCATACCATACCACACCATATCTTACCATACAGTACCTTTTTGAAATTGTATGAATTTACTTATCAAAAGTAACGTTTTAATTAAGATTTGTATGGTTTTGGGCCGAGCAAGCACTGATACAACACTGCCTCTTACCCGTGACCTTATTCATGATACAACACTGCCTCTTATCTGTGACTGTATTCATGATACAACACTGCCTCTTATCTGTGGCCTTATTCATGATACAACACTGCCTCGTGTGCCTTATTGCTTAGTTACATATTACTTCTGAATATGAACCTCTTGTATCCATGGCAATGGGCCTATGTCCTTCCTCTCCCCCCAGCGCCAGTTCTATATAATTTGAGTTTTCAGCTGCCACCTCACCTCATCACTTCACCGGGGTACATCATCGCTGGCACACAGCCCCAGTCACAGTGATTTCACACCCTGATTATCAGTGTTTCTAGGACTCATTGAGGAAGAGAGGGGAACTCACCAATCTGCATCACAAATGCGACCCTATCCCCTATGAGCCCTGGTCAAAAGTAGTGCACTTTATAGGGTATATGGTGCCATTGGGCCCTGGTCAAAAGTAGTGCACTTTATAGGGTATAGGGTGCCATTGGACCCTGGTCAAAAGTAGTGCACTTTCTAGGGTATAGGGTGCCATTGGGCCCTGGTCAAAGTAGTGCACTATATAGGGCATAGTGTGCCATTTGGGACATAGAGTAGGACATGGTGTATGATGCAGAGGTTCTCCTTGATCTCCCAACCAACGGGAGATTAGGCCCCACAGGGCTATTTCATTAGAGCCACAGGCTACAGGCCCCACTGTGTGTGTGTGTGTGTGTGTGTGTGTACTGTATGTGTTTGGTAAATAACGGTCTCACACTCCAAACTGACCGAATGGTAGAATACTTCTGCAGGCACGAATGATATTTGTTCTCTTCCTCACAAGGAAAATGAAAAAAGCGAAATGCTCCAAATTACATCTAATTAGCAACATGTGTTAATTATAGGTGTCTGTAATTGCATAGTAACCTAAGGGACGTGTGTGTGTGTGTGTGTGTGTGTGTGTGTGTGTGTGTGTGTGTGTGTGTGTGTGTGTGTGTGTGTGTGTGTGTGTGTGTGTGTGTGTGTGTATGTGATTGTCATAATGAAACCACCTGGTACTCTGATATTATTCAGTAATTACAAGTTATGTTTTTTATAAAGTCCAAACTAGGTCTTTCATCTGAGATAATTACTTCTCTGTCAGGTCATCCTAAAACTTTTAATTTTTTACTTTGAATATGTATCATATTATAGAATAATTTCTATTTATTGCTATTTACAACATAAACTGTAAACGGGGGAGTTATTGGGTATGAGCTAGATTGTAAACTGGGGAGTTATTGGGTATGAGCTAGATTGTAAACTGGGGAGTTATTGGGTATGAGCTAGATTGTATACTGGGGAGTTATTGGGTATGAGCTAGATTGTAAACTGGGGAGTTATTGGGTATGAGCTAGATTGTAAACTGGGGAGTTATTGGGTATGAGCAAGCTAGACAGTAAACTGGGGAGTGATTGGCTATGCGCCTGACTGTCAACGAGGGAGTATTTGGCTATGAGCAAGCTAGACAGTAAACTGGGGAGAATTTGGCTATGAGCTAGACAGTAAACTGGGGAGTATTTGGCTATGAGCTAGTCTGTAAACTGTGGAGTATTTGGCTATGAGCAAGCTAGACAGTAAACTGGGGAGAATTTGGCTATGAGCTAGACTGTAAACTGAGGAGTATTCAGCTATGAGCTAGACTGTAAACTGGGGAGTATTTAGCTTTGAGCTAGACTGTAAACTGGGAAGTATTTGGTTTTGAGCTAGACTGTAAACTGGTGAGTATTTGGCTATGAGCTAGACTGTCAACTGGGGGAGTGATTGGCTATGAGCTAGACTGTAAACTGTGGAGTATTTGGCTATGAGCAAGCTAGACAGTAAACTGGGGAGAATTTGGCTATGAGCTAGACTGTAAACTGGGGAGTATTCAGCTATGAGCTAGACAGTAAACTGGGGAGTATTCAGCTATGAGCTAGACTGTAAACTGGGGAGTATTCAGCTATGAGCTAGTCTGTAAACTGAGGAGTATTCAGCTATGAGCTAGACTGTAAACTGAGGAGTATTCAGCTATGAGCTAGACTGTAAACTGGGGAGTATTCAGCTATGAGCTAGACTGTAAACTGGGGAGTATTTGGCTATGAGCTAGACTGTAAACTGGGGAGTATTCAGCTATGAGCTAGAATGTAAACTGGGGAGCATTCAGCTATGAGCTAGACTGTAAACTGGGGAGTATTCAGCTATGAGCTAGACAGTAAACTGGGGAGTATTCAGCTATGAGCTAGACTGTAAACTGGGGAGTATTAAGCTATGAGCTAGACTGTAAACTGGAGTTTGATTTTGCAGCCAGAATAACTTGCCAATTCGTAATTTGTAGTAGAGAAATAAATTAGTAGTAGAGAAATAAAGTTGACAACATTAAAAGTCATATATTTGCCTCTTTTCTACTTTAGGTATGTAATTAACATTTATTTATTCTGTTTTTGCTAGCAATATTCATAAAATTCTTTGGTGGGAAAATATCCAGTTAAAAAAATATATACAGTGACTTTGGAAAGTGTTCGGAGCCCTTGACTTGTTCTGCATTTTGTTACGTTACAGCCTTATTCTCAAATGTATTAAATTAAACCCCCCTCCCAATCAATCTACAAACAATATCCCACAGTGACACAGCAAAAACAAGTTTTTAGAAATGTTTGCTAAATTATTCAAAATAAAACACAGAAATATGACATTCGCATAATTATTCAGACCCTTTACTCAGTACTTTGTTGAAGCACCTTTGGCAGTGATTACAGCCATGAGTCTTCTTGGGTATGACACTAAACTTGGCACACCTTTATTTGGGGAGTTTCTTCCATTTTTCTCTGCCGATCCTCTCAAGCTCTGTCAGATTGGATGGGGAGTATTGCTGCACAGCTATTTTCCGATCACTCCAGAAATTTTAGATCGGGTTCAACTCCGGGCTCCAGTTGGGCCACTCAACAACATTCAGAAACTTGTCCCGAAGCCACTCCTGCATTGTCTTGGCTGTGTGCTTAGGGTCATTGTCCTGTTGAAAGGTGAACCTTCGCCCCAGTCTGAGGTCCTGGTAAATTTAATTTACCATTGGTGAACTCCAATCAAGTTGTAGAAACATCTCAAAGACCTTTCTTCTGAAACTCGTTAGTCTATTCTTGTTCTGAGAAATGAGGCTAGAGAAATTGCCAAGAAACTGAGGATCTCGTTCAAGGCTGTGTATTACTCCCTTCATAGAACAGCACAAAGTGGCCCTAACCAGAATAGAAAGAGGACTGGGAGGCCCTGGTGCACAACTGAGCAAGAGGACAAGTACATTAGAGTGTCAGTTTGAGAAACAGACGCCTCACAAGTCATCAACTGGCAGCTTCATTAAATAATACCTGCAAAACACCAGTCTCAACGTCAACGGTGAAGAGGCGACTCCGGGATGCTGGCCTTCTAGGCAGAGTTCCTCTGTCCAGTCTCAACGTCAACAGTGAAGAAGTGACTCCGGGATGCTGTCCTTCTAGGCAGAGTTCCTCTGTCCAGTCTCAACGTCAACAGTGAAGAAGTGACTCCGGGATGCTGGCCTTCTAGGCAGAGTTCCTCTGTCCAGTCTCAACGTCAACAGTGAAGAAGTGACTCCGGGATGCTGGCCTTCTAGGCAGAGTTCCTCTGTCCAGTCTCAACGTCAACAGTGAAGAAGTGACTCCGGGATGCTGGCCTTCTAGGCAGAGTTCCTCTGTCCAGTCTCAACGTCAACAGTGAAGAAGTGACTCCGGGATGCTGTCCTTCTAGGCAGAGTTCCTCTGTCCAGTCTCAACGTCAACAGTGAAGAAGTGACTCCGGGATGCTGGCCTTCTAGGCAGAGTTCCTCTGTCCAGTCTCAACGTCAACAGTGAAGAAGTGACTCCGGGATGCTGGCCTTCTAGGCAGAGTTCCTCTGTCCAGTCTCAACGTCAACAGTGAAGAAGTGACTCCGGGATGCTGGCCTTCTAGGCAGAGTTCCTCTGTCCAGTCTCAACGTCAACAGTGAAGAAGTGACTCCGGGATGCTGGCCTTCTAGGCAGAGTTCCTCTGTCCAGTGTCAACGTCAACAGTGAAGAAGTGACTCCGGGATGCTGGCCTTCTAGGCAGAGTTCCTCTGTCCAGTGTCAACGTCAACAGTGAAGAAGTGACTCCAGGATGCTGTCCTTCTAGGCAGAGTTCCTCTGTCCAGTGTCAACGTCAACAGTGAAGAAGTGACTCCAGGATGCTGTCCTTCTAGGCAGAGTTCCTCTGTCCAGTCTCAATGTCAACGGTGAAGAGGCGACTCGGGGATGCTGGCCTTCTAGGCAGAGTTCCTCTGTCCAGTGTCAACGTCAACAGTGAAGAAGTGACTCCGGGATGCTGGCCTTCTAGGCAGAGTTCCTCTGTCCAGTGTCAACGTCAACAGTGAAGAAGTGACTCCAGGATGCTGTCCTTCTAGGCAGAGTTCCTCTGTCCAGTGTCAACGTCAACAGTGAAGAAGTGACTCCGGGATGCTGTCCTTCTAGGCAGAGTTCCTCTGTCCAGTGTCAACGTCAACAGTGAAGAAGTGACTCCAGGATGCTGGCCTTCTAGGCAGAGTTCCTCTGTCCAGTGTCAACGTCAACAGTGAAGAAGTGACTCCAGGATGCTGTCCTTCTAGGCAGAGTTCCTCTGTCCAGTCTCAACGTCAACAGTGAAGAAGTGACTCCGGGATGCTGTCCTTCTAGGCAGAGCTCCTCTGTCCAGTCTCAACGTCAACGGTGAAGAGGCGACTCCAGGATGCTGTCCTTCTAGGCAGAGTTCCTCTGTCCAGTGTCAACGTCAACAGTGAAGAAGTGACTCCAGGATGCTGTCCCTCTAGGCAGAGTTCCTCTGTCCAGTGTCAACGTCAACAGTGAAGAAGTGACTCCAGGATGCTGTCCTTCTAGGCAGAGTTCCTCTGTCCAGTCTCAACGTCAACAGTGAAGAAGTGACTCCAGGATGCTGTCCTTCTAGGCAGAGTTCCTCTGTCCAGTGTCAACGTCAACAGTGAAGAAGTGACTCCGGGATGCTGTCCTTCTAGGCAGAGTTCCTCTGTCCAGTGTCAACGTCAACAGTGAAGAAGTGACTCCGGGATGCTGTCCTTCTAGGCAGAGTTCCTCTGTCCAGTGTCAACGTCAACAGTGAAGAGGCGACTCCAGGATGCTGGCCCTCTAGGCAGAGTTCCTCTGTCCAGTCTCAACGTCAACAGTGAAGAGGCGACTCCAGGATGCTGGCCCTCTAGGCAGAGTTCCTCTGTCCAGTCTCAACGTCAACAGTGAAGAGGTGACTCCAGGATGCTGTCCTTCTAGGCAGAGTTCCTCTGTCCAGTCTCAACGTCAACAGTGAAGAAGTGACTCCGGGATGCTGTCCCTCTAGGCAGAGTTCCTCTGTCCAGTGTCAACGTCAACAGTGAAGAAGTGACTCCAGGATGCTGTCCTTCTAGGCAGAGTTCCTCTGTCCAGTGTCAACGTCAACAGTGAAGAAGTGACTCCAGGATGCTGTCCTTCTAGGCAGAGTTCCTCTGTCCAGTGTCAACGTCAACAGTGAAGAAGTGACTCCAGGATGCTGTCCTTCTAGGCAGAGTTCCTCTGTCCAGTGTCAACGTCAACAGTGAAGAAGTGACTCCGGGATGCTGGCCTTCTAGGCAGAGTTCCTCTGTCCAGTCTCAACGTCAACAGTGAAGAAGTGACTCCAGGATGCTGTCCTTCTAGGCAGAGTTCCTCTGTCCAGTGTCAACGTCAACAGTGAAGAGGAGACTCCAGGATGCTGGCCTTCTAGGCAGAGTTCCTCTGTCCAGTCTCAACGTCAACAGTGAAGAGGAGACTCCAGGATGCTGGCCTTCTAGGCAGAGTTCTGTAGGAACCCTTTTCTTCTTATTGGCCAGTCTGAGATATGGCTTTTTCCTTTACAACTCTTTCTAGAAGGCCAGCACCCCGGAGTTGGCTCTTCACTGTTGACGTTTAGACTGGTGTCTGAATGGTATCTGCTTGGTTCTGTCTGTCTTTGTCTAAATGTGCTACTACCTTACTGTTGATATAAAATACGCTAGTCTAAGGCTGGCATGGTAGGACATAACACAACTCTTTCTGTCACATCTCACTACTGTAAAAGGAATGATGTCATCACTATGTTCAATCCAGAACTATAGAGGAGGTAGTAAGGCTGTTACAGTATTTAGAGAATGAGGTCATCACTATGGGACATGTGTAGGCTAGGCATGCCTCTGGGTGTGTTACTACTCTCTGGTCCGCACCCAGTTTTTTGGGTAGGACTGGCATTCCATTTCCCTTTTTAACCCCAGTGCCGACTGCTCACTATAGCTATGAAATTCTGTTCTATTCATATAAACCATGGGACATAACTCAAACGTTCTAAAGGGGACCCGCCCTAGTCTGTCGTGTCCTATCTCGCTTATCGTCTCTTCACTCAGACCTGGGTCAAATACATGATGTCAAACACTTTCAAATAATTGAAATATTTCAAAAAGTATTTGATGTACGTTTCGTTTAGCTTGGAGATCAAGTAGTCTTCACCAGTTATTAAAGTCTTTGAAAGTGTTTGACATAAAGATTTGACCATGGTCTAATTCTAACATTCACAGAATTCTGCTTACATTACTGTGAGTAACCCTTAGTATTCTAACATTCTGTAGGAACCCTTAGTATTCTATCATTCTGTAGTAACTCTTAGTATTCTATCATTCTGTAGGAACCCTTAGTATTCTAACATTCTGTAGTAACTCTTAGTATTCTAACATTCTGTAGTAACTCTTAGTATTCTATCATTCTGTAGGAACCCTTAGTATTCTATCATTCTGTATTAACTCTTAGTATTCTAACATTCTGTATTAACTCTTAGTATTCTATCATTCTGTAGGAACCCTTAGTATTCTAACATTCTGTAGTAACTCTTAATATTCTATCATTCTGTAGGAACCCTTAGTATTCTAACATTCTGTAGTAACTCTTAGTATTCTATCATTCTGTAGGAACCCTTAGTATTCTATCATTCTGTATTAACTCTTAGTATTCTAACATTCTGTAGGAACCCTTAGTATTCTAACATTCTGTAGTAACTCTTAGTATTCTAACATTCTGTATTAACTCTTAGTATTCTATCATTCTGTATTAACTCATAGTATTCTAACATTCTGTAGTAACTCTTAGTATTCTAACATTCTGTAGGAACCCTTAGTATTCTAACATTCTGTATTAACTCTTAGTATTCTAACATTCTGTAGTAACTCTTAGTATTCTAACATTCTGTAGTAACTCTTAGTATTCTATCATTCTGTATTAACTCTTAGTATTCTAACATTCTGTAGTAACTCTTAGTATTCTATCATTCTGTATTAACTCTTAGTATTCTAACATTCTGTAGTAACTCTTAGTATTCTATCATTCTGTATTAACTCTTAGTATTCTAACATTCTGTAGTAACTCTTAGTATTCTAACATTCTGTAGTAACTCTTAGTATTCTATCATTCTGTATTAACTCTTAGTATTCTAACATTCTGTATGAACTCTTAGTATTCTATCATTCTGTAGTAACTCTTAGTATTCTATCATTCTGTAGGAACCCTTAGTATTCTATCATTCTGTAGTAACTCTTAGTATTCTAACATTCTGTAGGAACCCTTAGTATTCTAACATTCTGTAGGAACCCTTAGTATTCTATCATTCTGTAGGAACTCTTAGTATTCTATCATTCTGTAGGAACCCTTAGTATTCTAACATTCTGTAGGAACCCTTAGTATTCTAACATTCTGTAGTAACCCTTAGTATTCTAACATTCTGTAGTAACTCTTAGTATTCTATCATTCTGTAGGAACCCTTAGTATTCTATCATTCTGTATTAACTCTTAGTATTCTAACATTCTGTAGGAACCCTTAGTATTCTAACATTCTGTAGGAACCCTTAGTATTCTATCATTCTGTAGTAACTCTTAGTATTCTAACATTCTGTAGGAACCCTTAGTATTCTAACATTCTGTAGTAACTCTTAGTATTCTATCATTCTGTATTAACTCTTAGTATTCTAACATTTTGTATTAACTCTTAGTATTCTAACATTCTGTATTAACTCTTAGTTTTCTAACATTCTGTAGGAACCCTTAGTATTCTAACATTCTGTAGGAACCCTTAGTATTCTAACATTCTGTAGGAACCCTTAGTATTCTAACATTCTGTAGTAACTCTTAGTATTCTAACATTCTGTAGTAACTCTTAGTATTCTATCATTCTGTAGTAACTCTTAGTATTCTAACATTCTGTAGGAACCCTTAGTATTCTAACATTCTGTAGGAACCCTTAGTATTCTAACATTCTGTAGTAACTCTTAGTATTCTATCATTCTGTATTAACTCTTAGTATTCTAACATTCTGTATGAACTCTTAGTATTCTAACATTCTGTAGGAACCCTTAGTATTCTATCATTCTGTAGTAACTCTTAGTATTCTAACATTCTGTAGTAACTCTTAGTATTCTAACATTCTGTAGTAACTCTTAGTATTCTAACATTCTGTATTAACTCTTAGTATTCTATCATTCTGTATTAACTCTTAGTATTCTAACATTCTGTAGTAACTCTTAGTATTCTAACATTCTGTAGTAACTCTTAGTATTCTATCATTCTGTATTAAGGGGCGGCAGGGTAGCCTAGTGGTTAGAGCGTTGGACTAGGAACCGGAAGGTTGCAAGTTCAAACCCCCAAGCTGACAAGGTACAAATCTGTCGTTCTGCCCCTGAACAGGCAGTTAACCCACTGTTCCTAGGCCGTCATTGAAAATAAGAATTTGTTCTTAACTGACTTGCCTAGTTAAATAAAGGAAAAATTAACTCTTAGTATTCTAACATTCTGTATGAACTCTTAGTATTCTAACATTCTGTAGGAACCCTTAGTATTCTAACATTCTGTAGGAACCCTTAGTATTCTATCATTCTGTAGGAACTCTTAGTATTCTAACATTCTGTAGGAACCCTTAGTATTCTAACATTCTGTAGGAACCCTTAGTATTCTATCATTCTGTAGGAACTCTTAGTATTCTATCATTCTGTAGGAACCCTTAGTATTCTATCATTCTGTAGTAACTCTTAGTATTCTATCATTCTGTAGGAACCCTTAGTATTCTATCATTCTGTAGTAACTCTTAGTATTCTATCATTCTGTAGTAACTCTTAGTATTCTATCATTCTGTAGGAACCCTTAGTATTCTAACATTCTGTAGGAACTCTTAGTATTCTATCATTCTGTAGGAACCCTTAGTATTCTAACATTCTGTAGGAACCCTTAGTATTCTAACATTCTGTAGTAACTCTTAGTATTCTAACATTCTGTAGTAACTCTTAGTATTCTAACAGGACTGGGGAGGTGGGGGGAAGGGAATGACTGGGGAGGTGGAGTGGAGGGGAGGACTGGGGAGGTGGAGGGGAGGGGAGGACTGGGGTGTGGAGGGGAGGGAAGGTCTGGGAATGTTGGGTGGAAGACTGGGGAGGTTGAAGGGAGGGGAGGACTGGAAAGTTGGAGGGGAGGACAGGGCAGGTGGAGGGGAGGGCTGGGCGAGGTGAGGGGAGGACTTGGGAGGTGGAAGGGAGTGGAGAACTGGGGAGTTGGAGGGGAGTGAGGGAGGGACTGGGGAGGTGGAGGGGAGGACTGTGGAGGATGAGTGACATTTGGACGACGTGTGCACATTTATCAGTGTTATTATCGATGTGTCACCTCTCTCCTCAGATGGTGTTTGAAGTGGTGACCTCCGGCCATCGCGGCCTGCTGGCCATCAAAGACGTGGTGCTGCAGGGCCACCAGTGCAGTAAGTCTCCCTCACACACACACACACACACACACACACACCACAACACACACACCCACACACACCCACACACACACACACACCACAACACACACACACACACCACAACACACACACACACACCCACACACACACATTAGCACACACACACACACACACACACATTAGCACACACACAAACCGCAACACACACACATTAGCACACACACACACACACCCCTCTGTCTGCATAAAATACATCAAACTATCCTCCTTGTTCTTTTCCTGACACCTCCAGATATCAATATAGCACAGAGACATTATATCTTTCAATATAGCACAGCGACACACAATATCTTTCAATATAGCACAGAGACAGTATATTTTTCTCAGGGTGGTAGGAACAAACAACAACATTCCTTCTCATAGCACCAGACAATGGCTATAAAACACTCCCCCTCTCTCTCTCTCTCAATCTCTCTCACTCTCTCTCTCTCTCTCTCTCTCTCTCTCTCTCTCTCTCTCTCTGCTTCCATCCCTTCCATCCCTAGAGAGACAGAACTGGAACGAGTAAATGGAGGAGAGAGAGAGAAACTGAGAGGGATTGACTGAATGGAGGAGAGAGTGAGAGAGAGAGGGAATGAGAGATTGGAGGAGAGAGAGAAACTGAGAGATAATGAGAGAATGGAGCAGAGAGAGAAACTGAGAGATAATGAGAGAATGGAGGAGAGAGTGTGAGATATAGAGGGAATGAGAGAATGGAGGAGAGAGAGAGAGAGAGAGAATGAGAGAATGGAGGAGAGAGAGGGAATAAGAGAATGGAAGAGATAGAGATAGAGGGAATGAGATAATAAAGGAGAGAGTGAGAGACAGAGAGACAGAGCGAGAGAGGGAACAAGAAATTCAAGAGAGAGAGAGAGAGAGAGAGAGAGAGAGAGAGAGAGAGAGAGAGAGAGGGATGGAAACAAATGTCTCCATATGGCCTTTTTTTTTATCTTCCATGTATTAAATCACATTTCAATCAAATATATTTATAAAGCCTTTCTTACATCAGCTGATGTCACAAAGTGCTGTACAGAAACCCAGCCTAAAACACCAAACAGCAAGCAATGCAGGTGTAGAAGCACGGTGGCTAGGAAAAACTCTCTAGAAAGGCCGGAACCTAGGAAGAAACCTAGAGAGGAACCAGGCTATGACGGGTGGCCGGTCCTCTTCTGGCTGTGCCAGGTAGAGAGGAACCAGGCTCTGAGGGGTGGCCAGTCCTCTTCTGGTTGTGCCTGGTGGAGATTAGAAACCTAGAGAGGAACCAGGCTATGTGGGGTGGCCAGTCCTCTTCTGGCTGTGCCGGGTGGAGATTATAACAGAACATGGCCAAGATGTTCAAATGTTCATGGATGACCAGCAGGGTCAAATAATAATAATCACATTGGTTGTAGAGGGTGCAACAGGTCAGCACCTCAGGAGTAAATGTCAGTTGGATTTTCATAGCCGATCATTAAGACTATCTCTACCGCTCCTGCTGTCTCTAGAGAGTTGAAAACAGCAGGTTCTGGGACAGGTGGCACGTCCGGTGAACTGGTCAGGGTTCCATAGCTGCAGGCAGAACAGTTGAAACTGGAGCAGCAGCATGGCCAGGTGGACTGGGGACAGCAAGGAGTCATCAGGCCAGGTAGTCCTGAGGTATGGTCCTAGGGCTCAGGTCCTCCGAGAGAGAGAAAGAAAGAAAGAAAGAAAGAGAGAAAAAGAGAGAGAGAATTAGAGACAGCATACTTAAATTCACACAGGACACCGGATAAAACAGGAGAAGTACTCCAGATATAACAGACGGAACCTAGCCCCCCGACACATAAACTAATGCAGCATAAATAATTGAGGCTGTTACAGGAGGGGTCGGGAGACTCTTTTGTCTCTTTCCGTAAGAGTGTTGGCCAGCCAAAGCCTCAGCAGGTAGCCTAGTGGTTCGAGCATTGGGCCAGTAACCAAAAGGTTGCTGGATTGAATCCCTGATCTGTTGTTCTGCCACTGAACAAGGCAGTTAACCCACTGTTTCTAGGCCATCATTGTAAATTCTAAATAAGAATCTGTTCTTAACTGACTTGCTTAGTTCCACCCTACCTGACACCCTAGACCCACTCCAATTTGCTTACCGCCCAAATAGGTCCACAGACGATGCAATCTCAACCACACTGCACACTGCCCTAACCCATCTGGACAAGAGGAATACCTATGTGAGAATACTGTTCATCGACTACAGCTCAGCATTTAACACCATAGTACCCTCCAAACTCGTCATCAAGCTCGAGACCCTGGGTCTCGACCCCGTCCTGTGCAACTGGGTACTGGACTTCCTGACGGGCCGCCCCCAGGTGGTGAGGGTAGGTAACAACATCTCCACCCCGCTGATCCTCAACACCCCACAAGGGTGCGTTCTGAGCCCTCTCCTGTACTCCCTGTTCACCCACTAATGCGTGGCCACGCACGCCTCCAACTCAGTCATCAAGTTTGTGGACGACACAACAGTGGTAGGCTTGATTACCAACAACGACGAGACGGCCTACAGGGAGGAGGTGAGGGCCCTCGGAGTGTGGTGTCAGGAAAATAACCTCACACTCAACGTCAACAAAACTAAGGAGATGATTGTGGACTTCAGGAAACAGCAGAGGGAACACCCCCCTATCCACATCGATGGAACAGTAGTGGAGAGGGTAGTAAGTTTTAAAATCCTCGGCGTACACATCACAGACAAACTGAATTGGTCCACCCACACAGACAGCATTGTGAAGAAGGCGCAGCAGCGCCTCTTCAACGTCAGGAGGCTGAAGAAATTCGGCTTGTCACCAAAAGCACTCACAAACTTCTACAGATGCACAATCGAGAGCATCTTGTCAGGCTGTATACGTTGCCTGGTACGGCAACTGCTCGGCCCACAACCGTAAGGCTCTCCAGAGGGTAGTGAGGTCTGCACAACGCATCACCGGGGGCAAACTACCTGCCCTCCAGGACACCTACACCACCCGATGTCACAGGAAGGCCATAAAGATCATCAAGGACAACAACCACCCGAGCCACTGCCTGTTCACCCCACTATCATCCAGAAGGCGAGGTCAGTACAGGTGCATTAAAGCTGGGACCGAGAGACTGAAAAACAGCTTCTATCTCAAGGCCATCAGACTGTTAAACAGCCACTATTTCGGTAAGAGCTGGTATTCTGTCTATAATGGAGTGGCCAGCACAGTCAACCCTATTGAGCTGTTGTGGGATCAGCTTGACCGTATGGTACGTAAGAAGTGCCCATCAAGCCAATCCAGCTTGTGGGAGGTGCTGCAGGAAGCATGGGGTGAAATCTCTTCAGATTACCTCAACAAATTGACAACTAGAATGCCAAAGGTCTGCAAGGCTGTAGTGGCCACAAATGAAGGATTCTTTGGCGAAAGCAATGTTTGAAGGACACAATTATTATTTAAATAAAAAAAAACATTATTTATAACCTTGTCAACGTCTTGACTATATTTCCTATTCATTTTGCAACTCATTTCATTGTATGATTTATATGGAAAACAAGGACATTTCTAAGTGACCCCAAACTTTAACAGTAGTATGTTGACAACTCAATCGAATATAAACCAAAATTGCATGTTTGTTGTTCAGACTTGCTTGACTTGGTGGGTAGTAGGCTATTATATGCAGAGTTAGTGTTATGTACCACAGACAGGCCTCTGCTATTACTGGACATACAGTGCATTCAGAATGTTTAATTTCTTTACATTACAGCCTTATTATATTTGTTTCCCTCATCAACATACACACAATCTGTCACGTTCTGACCATCGTTCGTGTGTGTTTTCCTTGTTTTAGTGTTGGTCAGGACGTGAACTGGGTGGGCATTCTATGTTGGATGTCTTGTTTGTCTATTTCTATGTCTGGCCTGATATGGTTCTCAATCAGAGGCAGGTGTTAGTCATTGTCTCTGATTGGGAACCATATTTAGGTAGCCTGGGTTTCACTGTGTGTTGGTGGGTGATTGTCCTTAGTGTCCTGATGTCATTGTTCTTTGTTAGGTTACACAAGTATAGGCTGTTTTCGTTAAGTTTATTGTTTTTGGTAGGGTTTGTGTTTAGTTTGTTTCTTCATTAAACATGGATTGCAATAGACACGCTGCATTTTGGTCCGACTCTCCTTCTCATACGGAAAACCGTTACACAATCCCCCATAATGACAAAGCCAAAACAGGTTTTAAGGATTTTTTTTTGCAAATGTATAAAACATGTTATACTGATGAGGTGGGGAACATGTATTTAATCTGTTTTAGAACTAAGGCTGAAACATAACACAATGTGGGAAAAGTCAAGGGCTCTGAATCATTTCCGAATGCACTGTACTGTTATCAATCATGTATCTCAGGTAGTGAACGTGTGTTTCTAGGTGTTGAGGGAGAGCTATGTTCTGTTTGGTACCAGCCTGGGAGTCTCATGTTCTTTAAGTTCATCCCAGGGGTGTGCTGAGTCACTGTGGTACGGTCAGAGCAATCTACATGACATCAGCTACAATCAATACCACCATGGTTCTCCTTCAATTAATTCGCAGCTAGCTTACAAGCTTAAATAATCAATGATATATCACACAGAGCACAGATCAGATTGTTATATGCAAACTATTTGGTGACCAAACAAACATGCTCAAACACACACACACACATCACAATCAAATTATCTCGTGACCACAGGCAGGGTCAAGTAGCTAAATTCCTATAAATGTCAATGAGATGGATTTCCATAGGACTAGTTTCTGCACTGCATATAAATGTAGCAGAAGTTGATCAATGAAAACGTGCATTTAAATGTAGAAATGTGAACGGATCAATACGCCGCTTAGTGGCTGGGTGGTCGGGTTTCTCTGAGTAATACTCATACGGTCGCGTTCCAAATGGCTACCCTATTCACTATGTAGTGCACTACTTTTGACGAGGGGCCTATGGGACCCTATTCCCTATGTAGTGCACTACTTTTGACACGGGGCCTATGGGACCTTATTTTCTATGTAGTGCACTACTTTTAACCAAAGACCAAAAATAGTGCACTATATAGAGAAATAGTGTGCCATTTGGGATTTATTTTTTTATATATTTTACCTTTATTTAACTTGGCAAGTCAGTTAAGAACAAATTCTTATTTTCAATGACGGCCTAGTTAAGACAAATGTAAAATAAAAATAAATAAAATGTTGAGCAATGTAATAAAGTAATGGCTTTTCAAATAAGTTACCTTACCTCACATTATGTTGGGCTGACAATTTGTTAGCTACGCAAACCTTTACGAACCACATAGCATGTCATTACTGCAGTATGTACCAGTATGTTAGCTAGCTACCTAACGTTAATAATACATCAAACTAGCCTCGGGTGCTTGACTGCCGTTGTAAGGTCGGAACGCTCGAATCAACCTTACTCCTCGGGTCAGATCGTCCAGTGTGCCCTCTACACGCTCCAAGAGCGAAACAATCTGAATTTACAAACTGGACAAATCTGACAACGCTCTAAATTTACTAACGTCCAGAGCGCACTCTGGCACTCCAGATGGGATTTAAAAACACACCCGTAGTCACAAAATGTCTAGCTAGTAATTTGTTATGCTAACAAGCTAACAATAGGTTGCATAGCAACATCATCAACTTCCGGAAGACAGGCCGAAGCGCTACTAGGCTCGACTGAAAGTATACCGTTAGTTTACAGTATACTAAAACGAACTAATAGTATATAGTATATACTCATTAACTATGTAGTATACAGTATGTTAGTATGGGTATTCAAACACAGCTTATGTCTTCTAATAAAATATATCATATAGAATGATTGTCACGTTCGTTGTATGGACGAGACCAAGGCGCAGCGTGAGATGAATACATCTTCTTATGTAATGAAACGAAGAACACTCAAACAAACTTACGAAACAACTAAAGTGAAGCTATATATGATAAGTGCAGACACAGGCAACTAACACATAGACAATAACCCACAAAATACTCAAGGAATATGGCTGCCTAAATATGGTTCCCAATCAGAGACAACGATAAACGGCTGCCTCTAATTGAGAACCAATCTAGGCAACCATAGACATACAAAAACCCTAGACAGGGAAAAACATGCCACCCTTGTCACACCCTGACCTAACCAAAATAATAAAGAAAACAAAGAATACTAAGGTCATGGCGTGACAATGATATACGTATACTAGTAGAAAAACATTTGATGAAAGATGAAAAGGGAAATGATACAATTAGCTTCGTGAGGGTCTTTGGAGAGTTGGGTGCAATTCTATCTAACTAATCAAGGTCAGATGTTGAAATGGCCTGGTTTTTTCCTCATTACAGAATGGGGCTACAGTGATAATAATACTTCACATGAAAATGGTCTCGTGATTTACTTGGATTGGATCATTTGTCTCTCTTATTATAAAGCCAGGTTCAGTAGCAGAAAGTAATGTTGTCGACTCTGAACCTAATTCAGAAAAAAGGCTGTAGTTAGTCTGTTGTTTAGTCTGTTGTTTAGTATGTTGTTTAGTCTGTTGTTTAGTCTGTTGTTAGTCTGTTGTTGTTCGGTCTGTAGTTAGTCTGTTGTTTAGTCGGTTGTTTAGTCTACTGTTGGTCTGTTGTTTAGTCTGTTGTTAGTCTGTTGCTTGGTCTGTTGTTTAGTCTACTGTTAGTCTGTTGTTTAGTCTGTTGTTTAGTCTGTTGTTAGTCAGTTGTTAGTCTGTTGTTGACCTGTTGTTTGTCTGTTGTTGGTCTGTTGTTCGGTCTGTAGTTGGGCTGTTGTTTAGTCTGTTGTTAGTCTGTTGTTTAGTCGGTTGTTTAGTCTACTGTTAGTCTGTTGTTTAGTCTGTTGTTTAGTCTGTTGTTAGTCAGTTGTTTAGTCTGTTGTTGGTCTGTTGTTAGTCTGTTGTTGACCTGTTGTTTGTCTGTTGTTGGTCTGTTGTTCGTTCTGTAGTTGGGCTGTTGTTTAGTCTGTTGTTTAGTCTGTTGTTTAGGCTGTTGTTTAGTCTGTTGCTAGTCTGTAGTTAGTCTGTAGTTAGTCTGTTGTTCGGTCTGTAGTTGGCCTGTTGTTTAGTCTGTTGTTAGTCTGTTGTTTAGTCTGTTGTTAGTCTGTAGTTTGTCTGCTGTTCGGTCTGTAGTTTAGTCTGTTGTTGGTCTGCTGTTAGTCTGCTGTTAGTCTGCTGTTGGTCTGTTGTTTAGTCTATTGTTTAGTCTGTTGTTCGGTCTGTAGTTGGTCGGTTGTTTAGTCTGTTGTTAGTCTGTAGTTAGCCTGTGGTTAGTCTGTTGTTCAGTCTGTAGTTGGTCGGTTGTTTAGTCTGTTGTTGGTCTGTTGTTTAGTCTGTTGTTTAGTCTGTTGTTTAGTCTGTTGTTGGTCTGTTGTTTAGTCTGTTGTTTAGTCTGTTGTGGACTCTGCCCCAATTTAAAAAAGACTGTTGTTTAGTCTGTTGTTTAGTCTGTTGTTGGGTAGTCTGTTGTTCAGTCTGTAGTTGGTCGGTTGTTTAGTCTGTTGTTTAGTCTGTTGTTAGTTTGTTGTTAGTCTGTTGTTTAGTCTGTGGTTAGTCTGTTGTCGACCTGTTGTTAGTCTGTTGTTAGACTGTTGTTGGTCTGTTGTTTAGTCGGTTGTTAGCCTGTTGTTTGTTGGTCGGTTGTTGGTCTGTTGTTAGTCTGTTGTTAGACTGTTGTTGGTCTGTTGTTAGTCTGTTGTTTGTTGCTAGTTGGTTGTTAGTCGGTTGTTAGCCTGTTGTTTGTTGGTCGGTTGTTGGTCTGTTGTTAGTCTGTTGTTAGTATGCTGTTAGTCTGTTGTTTAGTCGGTTGTTGGTCGGTTGTTTAGTCTGTTGTTTAGTCTGTTGTTGGTCTGTTGCTTAGTCTGTTGTTGGTCTGTTGTTTAGTCTGTTGTTTAGTCTGTTGTGGACTCTGCCCCAATTAATAAAATACTGTTGTTTAGTCTGTTGTAGACTCTGCCCCAATTAATAAAATACTGTAGTCAACAGATCATGAAAGTGAATGCTAATGCTTAATGTTCAGTTGGTCTCCTGACTCTCCGCCTGAGAAACGGAATGCATTACTACTGGTTTGTATGTAGAGTGTTAGTCTGTTGTTAGTCTGTTGTTAGTCTGTTGTTAGTCTGTTGTTAGTCTAGTGTTAGTCTGTTGTTAGTCTATTGTTAGTCTGTTGTTAGTCTGTTGTTAGTCTGTTGTTAGTCTGTTGTTAGTCTATTGTTAGTCTGTTGTTAGTCTGTTGTTAGTCTGCTGTTAGTCTGTTGTTAGTCTGTTGTTAGTCTGTTGTTAGTCTGTTGTTGGTCTGTTGTTAGTCTGTTGTTAGTCTGCTGTTAGTCTGTTGTTGGTCTGTTGTTAGTCTGTTGTTTAGTCTGTTGTTGGTCTGTTGTTAGTCTGTTGTTAGTCTGCTGTTAGTCTGTTGTTGGTCTGTTGTTAGTCTGTTGTTTAGTCTGTTGTCGGCCTGTTGTTTAGTCTGTTGTTGGTCTGTTGTTAGTCTGTTGTTAGTTTGCTGTTAGTCTGTTGTTAGTCTGTTGTTTAGTCTGTTGTTAGTCTGTTGTTAGTCTGTTGTTGGTCTGTTGTTAGTCTGTTGTTAGTCTGCTGTTAGTCTGTTGTTGGTCTGTTGTTAGTCTGTTGTTTAGTCTGTTGTTGGTCTGTTGTTAGTCTGCTGTTAGTCTGTTGTTGGTCTGTTGTTAGTCTGTTGTTTAGTCTGTTGTCGGTCTGTTGTTAGTCTGTTGTTAGTCGGTTGTTAGTCGGTTGTTGGTCTGTTGTTGGTCTGTTGTTGGTCTGTTGTTAGTCGGTTGTTAGTCGGTTGTTGGTCTGTTGTTAGTCGGTTGTTAGTCGGTTGTTAGTCTGTTGTTAGTCGGTTGTTAGTCGGTTGTTAGTCGGTTGTTAGTCGGTTGTTAGTCGGTTGTTGGTCTGTTGTTAGTCTGTTGTTGGTCTGTTGTTAGTCGGTTGTTGGTCTGTTGTTAGTCTGTTGTTAGTCGGTTGTTAGTCTGTTGTTAGTCGGTTGTTAGTCGGTTGTTAGTCGGTTGTTAGTCGGTTGTTAGTCGGTTGTTGGTCTGTTGTTAGTCTGTTGTTGGTCTGGTGTTAGTCTGCTGTTAGTCTGTTGTTAGTCTGTTGTTGGTCTGTTGTTAGTCTGTTGTTAGTCTGCTGTTAGTCTGTTGTTGGTCTGTTGTTAGTCTGTTGTTTAGTCTGTTGTTAGTCTGTTGTTAGTCTGTTGTTAGTCTGTTGTTAGTCTGTTGTTAGTCTGTTGTTAGTCTGTTGTTGGTCTGTTGTTAGTCTGCTGTTAGTCTGTTGTTGGTCTGTTGTTAGTCTGTTGTTTAGTCTGTTGTTGGTCTGTTGTTAGTCTGCTGTTAGTCTGTTGTTGGTCTGTTGTTAGTCTGTTGTTTAGTCTGTTGTCGGCCTGTTGTTTAGTCTGTTGTTGGTCTGTTGTTAGTCTGTTGTTAGTTTGCTGTTAGTCTGTTGTTAGTCTGTTGTTTAGTCTGTTGTTAGTCTGTTGTTAGTCTGTTGTTGGTCTGTTGTTAGTCTGTTGTTAGTCTGCTGTTAGTCTGTTGTTGGTCTGTTGTTAGTCTGTTGTTTAGTCTGTTGTTGGTCTGTTGTTAGTCTGTTGTTAGTCTGCTGTTAGTCTGTTGTTGGTCTGTTGTTAGTCTGTTGTTTAGTCTGTTGTCGGTCTGTTGTTAGTCTGTTGTTTAGTCTGTTGTCGGCCTGTTGTTTAGTCTGTTGTTGGTCTGTTGTTAGTCTGTTGTTAGTTTGCTGTTAGTCTGTTGTTAGTCTGTTGTTTAGTCTGTTGTTAGTCGGTTGTTAGTCGGTTGTTGGTCTGTTGTTAGTCGGTTGTTAGTCTGTTGTTAGTCGGTTGTTAGTCGGTTGTTAGTCGGTTGTTAGTCGGTTGTTGGTCTGTTGTTAGTCGGTTGTTGGTCTGTTGTTAGTCGGTTGTTAGTCTGTTGTTTAGTCTGTTGTTAGTCTGTTGTTTAGTCTGTTGTTAGTCGGTTGTTAGTCGGTTGTTGGTCTGTTGTTAGTCTGTTGTTGGTCTGTTGTTAGTCGGTTGTTAGTCGGTTGTTGGTCTGTTGTTAGTCGGTTGTTAGTCGGTTGTTAGTCTGTTGTTAGTCGGTTGTTAGTCGGTTGTTAGTCGGTTGTTAGTCGGTTGTTAGTCGGTTGTTGGTCTGTTGTTAGTCTGTTGTTGGTCTGTTGTTAGTCGGTTGTTGGTCTGTTGTTAGTCTGTTGTTAGTCGGTTGTTAGTCTGTTGTTAGTCGGTTGTTAGTCGGTTGTTAGTCGGTTGTTAGTCGGTTGTTAGTCGGTTGTTGGTCTGTTGTTAGTCGGTTGTTAGTCTGTTGTTTAGTCTGTTGTTAGTCGGTTGTTAGTCGGTTGTTGGTCTGTTGTTAGTCGGTTGTTAGTCGGTTGTTAGTCTGTTGTTTAGTCTGTTGTTAGTCTGTTGTTTAGTCTGTTGTTAAGTCTGTTGTTTAGTCTGTTGTTGGTCTGTTGTTAGTCGGTTGTTAGTCTGTTGTTTAGTCTGTTGTTAAGTCTGTTGTTTAGTCTGTTGTTAGTCTGTTGTTAGTCGGTTGTTAGTCTGTTGTTTAGTCTGTTGTTAAGTCTGTTGTTTAGTCTGTTGTTAGTCGGTTGTTAGTCTGTTGTTAGTCTGTTGTTGGTCTGTTGTTAGTCTGTTGTTAGTCGGTTGTTAGTCTGCTGTTAGTCGGTTGTTAGTCGGTTGTTAGTCCTATGTAGGCCTTTATGAAGACCATGCTCCTATGAACCCAGCATGACATGTATAGTATCCAGAGAACGTAAGACTCTATTACTTAAAGGTTGCCGTCAACAAAATAATGAAAATCAATGATTTAGACGGCCTGGGTGTTCCCACTGAGAAACCGAAGAGTACTGTACTCACATTAAGTCTATGAAGGGTATACCTTAATCAATCAACACTGTTTCAAGCCTCTAACATTGATCCTAACATATACAGTGCATTCAGAAAATATTCAGACCACATTTTCGTACCGTACAGCCTTATTCTAAAATTGATCAAATATTTTCAATTCTTTCCATTATCAATCTACACACAATATCCCATAATGACAAAGCAAAAACATTTATAATCTTTGAGATGTTTCTACAACTTGATTGGAGTCCATCTGTGGTAAATGCAATTGATTGGACATGATTTGGAAAGGCACCATATAAGGTACCACAGTGCATGTCAGAGCAAAAACCAAGCCATGAGGTCGAAATAATTGTCCGTAGAGCACCGAGACAGGATTGTGTCGAGGCACAGATCTGGGGAAGGGTACCAAAACATTTCTGCAGCATTGAAGGTACCCAAGAACACAGTGGCCTCCATCATTTTGATGGAAGAATGGAAGAAGTTTGGAACCACCAAGACTCTTCCTAGAGCTGGCTACCCAGCCAAACTGAGCAATCAGGGGAGAAGGGCAGGTGACCAAGAACCCAATGGTCACACTGACAGAGCTCAAGAGTGCTTCTGTTGAGATGGGAGAACCTTCCAGAAGGACAACCATTTCTGCAGCACTCCACCAATCAGGCCTTTATGGTAGAATGGCCAGACGGAAGTCAACCCTCAGCAAAAGGAACATGACAGCCTCCTTGGAGTTTGTCAAAAGGCACCTAAAGGACTCTCAGACCATGAAAAACAAGATTCTCTGGTCTGATGAAACCAATATTGAACTCTTTGGCCTGAATGCCAAGCGTCACGTCTGGAAGAAAACCTGACACCATCCCTACTGTGAAGCATGGTGGTGGCAGCATCATGCTGTGGGGATGTTTATCAGCGGCAGGGACTGGGAGACTAGTCAGTATCGAGGGAAAGATGAATGGAGCGAAGTACAGAGAGATCCTTGATGAAAACCTGCTCCAAAGCGCTCAGGACCTCAGACAGGGGCGAAGGTTCAACTTCCAACAGGACAACGACCCTAAGCACACAGCAAAGACAATGCACGAGTGGCTTTGGGACAAGTCTCTGAATGTCCTTGAGTGACCCAGCCAGAGCTGGTACCTGAACCTAATCGAACATCTCTGGAGAGACCTGAAAATAGCTGTACTGCGACGCTCTCCATCCAACCTGACAGAGCTTGAGAGGATCTGCAGAGAAGAGTGGGAGAAACTCCCCAAATACAGGTGTGCCAAGCTTGTAACGTCGTACCCAAGAA
>NC_092174.1:45381734-45389234 GCF_045791955.1 Oncorhynchus clarkii lewisi
CCATGTAGACTATATGTCCATCATGGAACATAAACCATGTAGACTATATGTCCATCATGGAACATAAACCCCTCCATGTAGACTATATGTCCATCATGGAACATAAACCATGTAGACTATATGTCCATCATGGAACATAAACCATGTAGACTATATGTCCATCATGGAATATAAACCATGTAGACTATATGTCCATCATGGAACATAAACCGTGTAGACTATATGTCCATCATGGAACATAAACCCCTCCATGTAGACTATATGTCCATCATGGAACATAAACCATGTAGACTATATGTCCATCATGGAACATAAACCATGTAGACTATATGTCCATCATGGAACATAAACCCCTCCATGTAGACTATATGTCCATCATGGAACATAAACCGTGTAGACTATATGTCCATCATGGAATATAAACCCCTCCATGTAGACTATATGTCCATCAGGGAACATAAACCCCTCCATGTAGACTATATGTCCATCAGGGAACATAAACCATGTAGACTATATGTCCATCATGGAACATAAACCCCTCCATGTAGACTATATGTCCATCATGGAACATAAACCATGTAGACTATATGTCCATCATGGAACATAAACCATGTAGACTATATGTCCATCATGGAACATAGACCATGTAGACTATATGTCCATCATGGAACATAAACCATGTAGACTATATGTCCATCATGGAACATAAACCATGTAGACTATATGTCCATCATGGAACATAAACCCCTCCATGTAGACTATATGTCCATCATGGAACATAAACCCCTCCATGTAGACTATATGTCCATCATGGAACATAAACCCCTCCATGTAGACTATATGTCCATCATGGAACATAAACCCCTCCATGTAGACTATATGTCCATCATGGAACATAAACCATGTAGACTATATGTCCATCATGGAACATAAACCCCTCCATGTAGACTATATGTCCATCATGGAACATAAACCATGTAGACTATATGTCCATCATGGAACATAAACCATGTAGACTATATGTCCATCATGGAACATAGACCATGTAGACTATATGTCCATCATGGAACATAAACCATGTAGACTATATGTCCATCATGGAACATAAACCATGTAGACTATATGTCCATCATGGAACATAAACCCCTCCATGTAGACTATATGTCCATCATGGAACATAAACCCCTCCATGTAGACTATATGTCCATCATGGAACATAAACCCCTCCATGTAGACTATATGTCCATCATGGAACATAAACCATGTAGACTATATGTCCATCATGGAACATAAACCCCTCCATGTAGACTATATGTCCATCATGGAACATAGACCATGTAGACTATATGTCCATCATGGAACATAAACCATGTAGACTATATGTCCATCATGGAACATAAACCCCTCCATGTAGTGCATTCAGAAAGTATTCAGACCACTTGACTTTTTCCACACTTTGTTTCATTACAGCCTTATTCTAAAATGGATGAAATAAAAATAATGTTGCTCATCAATCTACACACAATACCCCATAATAACAAGGCAAAAACATTAAAAAAAAAGAGATTGTTGCTAAGTTATTACAAATTAAAAACTGAATTACCTTTATTTCCTTATCATTTTTAAATGGAAGAAGCACTCAGGACCTCAGACTGGGGCGAAGGTTCACATTCCAACAGAATGACGACCCTAAGCACACAGCCAAGACAAAGCAGGAGTGGCTTCAGGGACAAGGCTATGAATGTCTTTGAGTGGCCCAGCCAGAGCCCAGACTTGAACCCGATCGAACATCTCTGGAGAGACCTGAAAATAGCTGTGCAGCAACGCTCCCCATCCTACCTGACAGAGCTGGATGGGAGAAACTCCCCAAATACAGGTGTGCCAAGCTTGTAGCGTTATGCTCAAGAAGACTTAAGGCTGTAAATGCTGCCAAAGGTGTTTCAACACAGTACAGGGGCTGAATACTAAAAACCTGTTTTTGGTTCAACATTATGGGGTATTGTGTGTAGATTGATGAGGGTTTTAATAAGTCAATGGATCTTACTACTTTCCGAATGCATTTTTGTCTGACTGAGATTTACTGTCAGGGCCCAGGTCTGTCAGGGCCCAGGTCTGTCATGGCCCAGGTCTGTCAGGGCCCAGGTCTGTCAGGGCCCAGGTTTGTCATAGCCCAGTTCTGTCAGGGCCCAGGTCTGTCATAGCCCAGGTCTGTCTTGGCCCAGGTCTGTCAGGGCCCAGGTCTGTCAGGGCCCAGGTCTGTCATGGCCCAGGTCTGTCATGGCCCAGGTCTGTCAGGGCCCAGGTCTGTCAGGGCCCAGGTCTGTCATGGCCCAGGTCTGTCAGGGCCCAGGTCTGTCAGGGCCCAGGTCTGTCAGGGCCCAGGTCTGTCATAGCCCAGTTCTGTCTTGGCCCAGGTCTGTCAGGGCCCAGGTCTGTCATGGCCCAGGTCTGTCATGGCCCAGGTCTGTCAGGGCCCAGGTCTGTCAGGGCCCAGGTCTGTCATAGCCCAGGTCTGTCAGGGCCCAGGTCTGTCATAGCCCAGGTCTGTCAGGGCCCAGGTCTGACAGAATCTGTGCAGAATATCTAGGTGCTGCTGTTAGCCCTCCTTGGTTGGGGACAGAAGCACCAGATCATCAGCAAACAGTAGACATTCGATTCAGATTCTAGTAGGGTGAGGCCGGGTGCTGCAGACTGTTCATTGATATACATGTCGAAGAGGGAGGGGCTCGTGTTCTATCCCTCTCTCTCCCCATGTTGAAGAGGGAGGGGCTCGTGTTCTATCCCTGTCTCACTCCATGTTGAAGAGGGAGGGGCTCGTGGTATATCCCTGTCTCACCCCACGTTGAAGAGGGAGGGGCTCGTGTTATATCCCTGTCTCTCCCCATGTTGAAGAGGGACGGGCTCGTGTTCTATCCCTGTCTCACTCCATGTTGAAGAGGGAGGGGCTCGTGTTCTATCCCTGTCTCACTCCATGTTGAAGAGGGAGGGGCTCGTGTTCTATCCCTGTCTCTCCCCATGTTTAAGAGGGAGGGGCTCGTGTTCTATCCCTGTCTCTCCCCACGGCCCTGTGGAAAGAGATGTGTTTGTCTTTTGCCATTTTTAACTTCACACTTGTTGTTTGTGTAAATGGATTTTATAATGTGGTATGTTTTTCCCCCAACACCATCAATTTGTATAGCAGACCCTCATGCCAAATTGAGTTAAAAGCTTTTTTGAAATCAACAAACATGAGAAGATTTTTACTTTGTTTTGGTTAGTTTGTCAATCAGGGTGTGCAGGGTGAAAATGTGGTCTGTCGTACGGTAATTTGGTAAAAAGCCAATTTAACATTTGCTCAGTACATTGTTTTTACTGAGGAAATGGACAAGTCTGTTGTTAATGATAATGCAGAGGATTTTCCCAAGTTTGCTGTTGACGCATATTCCACGGTAGTTATTGGGGACAAATTTGTCTCCACTTTTGTGGATTGGGGTGATCAGTCCTTGCTTCCATATATTGGGGAAGAAGCCAGAGCTAAGGATGATGTTAAAGAGTTTTAGTATAGCCAATTGGAATTTGTTGTCTGTATATTTTATAATTTCATTGAGGGATACCATCAACAGCACAGGACTTTTTGGGTTGGAGGGTTTTTATTTTGTCCTGTAGTTCATTCAATGTAATGTGATAATCAAGTGGGTTCTGGTAGTCTTTAATAATTGATTTGAAGATTTGTATTTGATCATGTATATGTTTTTTGCAAAAGATTGGATAAGTGGTTTATCCACACATCTCCATTTTGGATAGATAACTCTTCGTGTTGTTGTTTGTTTAGTGTTTTCCAATTTTCTCAGAAGTGGTTAGAGTCTATGGATTCTTCAATTACATTGAGCTGATTTCTGACGTTCTGTTCCTTCTTTTTCCGTAGTGTATTTCTGTATTGTTTTAGTGATTCACCATAGTGAAGGCGTAGACTCAGGTTTTCTGGGTCTCTATGTTTTTGGTTGAACAGGTTTCTCAATTTCTTTCTTAGGTTTTTGAATTCTTAGTTTAACCATTTGCCATTGTTGTTCATTTTCTTAGGTTGTCTGCTTGTCATTTATGGATTTGAAGCTGAGAGGTGAAATACACTGTTCAGGTTTACTATTGCAAAATTTACACCTTCACTATTACAGTGAAACGTTTTGTCCAGGAAATTGTCTAAAAGGGATTGAATTTGTTGTTGCCTAATAGTTTTCCTTCCATCTGTAGCATTTTCAATATTACTCAGTTCCTTTGGCTTTGATGCCTCATGATTGAGTATTGCTCTGTTCAAGTAGACTGTGATTTTGCTGTTGTCTGATAGGGGTATCAGTGGGCTGACTGTGAACGCTCTGAGACTCTGAGTTGAGGTCAGTGATAAAGTAGTCTACAGTACTACAGTCAAGGGATGAGCTGTAAGTGTACCTACCGTAAGAGTCAGGTTCTTGTTCAGTTCTGGTATTTAGGTCGCCACAGACTAGTACATGTCCCTGGGCCTGGAAATGATTTATCTCCCCCTCCAGGATGGAGAAGCTGTCATTGTTAAAGTATGGGGATTCTATTGGTGGGATATAGGTAGCACACAGGAGGAAATTTTTCTCTGTTGAGATCATTTCCTTATTAATTTCTAGCCAGATGTAAAATGTTCCTGTTTTGACTAATTTAATAGAGTGGGTTGGTTAGGTCTGTTCTATACCAAATTAGCATACCCCCTGAGTCCCTTCCCTGTTTCACACCTGGTAGTTTGGTGGATGGGGACTACCAGCTCTCTGTAACCAGGGCAACCAGTGGGTCCGTCTCCTCTATACCACCCACCTGGTAGTGTGGTGGATGGGGACTACCAGCACTCTGTAACCTAGAGGACAACCAGTGGGTCCATCTCCTCTATACCACCCACCTGGTAGTGTGGTGGATGGGACTACCAGCTCTCTGTAACCCAGAGGACAACCAGTGGGTCTGTCTCCTCTATACCACCCACCTGGTAGTGTGGTGGATGGGACTACCAGCTCTCTGTAACCTAGAGGGCAATCAGTGGGTCCATCTCCTCTATACCACCAACCTGGTAGTGTGGTGGATGGGACTACCAGCTCTCTGTAACCTAGAGGACAACCAGTGGGTCCATCTCCTCTATACCACCCACCTGGTAGTGAGGTGGATGGGACTACCAGCTCTCTGTAACCTAGAAGACAACCAGTGGGTCCATCTCCTCTATACCACCCACCTGGTAGTGAGGTGGATGGGACTACCAGCTCTCTGTAACCTAGAAGACAACCAGTGGGTCCGTCTCCTCTATACCAGGTTTCACACCTGGTCGTTTGGTGGATGGGACTACCAGCTCTCTGTAACCTAGAGGACAATCAGTGGGTCCATCTCCTCTATACCACCCACCTGGTAGTGTGGTGGACGGGACTACCAGCTCTCTGTAACCTAGAGGGCAACCAGTGGGTCCATCTCCTCTATACCATGTTTCACACCTGGTCGTTTGGTGGATGGGACTACCAGCTCTCTGTAACCTAGAGGACAACCAGTGGGTCCATCTCCTCTATACCATGTTTCACACCTGGTCGTTTGGTGGATGGGACTACCAGCTCTCTGTAACCTAGAGGACAACCAGTGGGTCCATCTCCTCTATACCACCCACCTGGTAGTGTGGTGGATGGGACTACCAGCTCTCTGTAACCTAGAGGGAAACCACTGGGTCCGTCTCCTTTATACCAGGTTTTACACCTGGTAGTGTGGTGGATGGGACTACCAGCTCTCTGTAACCTAGAGGACAACCAGTGGGTCCATCTCCTCTATACCACCCACCTGGTAGTTTGGTGGATGGGGACTACCAGCTCTCTGTAACCTAGAGGGCAATCAGTGGGTCCATCTCCTCTATACCACCCACCTGGTAGTGTGGTGGATGGGACTACCAGCTCTCTGTAACCTAGAGGGAAACCACTGGGTCCGTCTCCTCTATACCAGGTTTCACACCTGGTAGTTTGGTGGATGGGACTACCAGCTCTCTGTAACCTAGAGGACAACCAGTGGGTCCATCTCCTCTATACCACCCACCTGGTAGTTTGGTGGATGGGACTACCAGCTCTCTGTAACCTAGAGGACAACCAGTGGGTCCATCTCCTCTATACCACCCACCTGGTAGTGTCGTGGATGGGACTACCAGCTCTCTGTAACCTAGAGGGAAACCACTGGGTCCGTCTCCTTTATACCAGGTTTTACACCTGGTAGTTTGGTGGATGGGGACTACCAGCTCTCTGTAACCTAGAGGGCAATCAGTGGGTCCATCTCCTCTATACCACCCACCTGGTAGTTTGGTGGATGGGGACTACCAGCTCTCTGTAACCTAGAGGGCAATCAGTGGGTCCGTCTCCTTTATACCATGTTTCTTGCAGGATGACAATGTCGGTATTTCCAATTTCATTGATGAAATCTGGGTTCCTGCACTTTAGGCCAAAGGCAGATGACCTCTGACCTTTTATATTCCAGGATGAGATAGTAAAGCTTTGTGTTCCCGAATGTCTAGTGGTGTTTTTGGGTAGTTTAGGCTCAGGCCATCACAGTAGGTGTGAGCAGAGAGTGTTGAGCATTTGACACATGCCTCTTAGGTCTCTCTCTCTCTCTCTCTCTGTCTGTCTCTCTGTCTCTCTCTCTCTGTCTATCTCTCTCTCTGTCTCTGTCTCTCTCTCTCTCTCTCTGTCTGTCTCTCTCTGTCTCTGTATCTGTATCTGTCTCTGTCTCTCTCTCTCTCTCTCTCTCTCTCTCTCTCTCTCTCTCTCTCTCTCTCTGTCTCTCTCTATCGCCTTCATTATTATACACTGTCGTTCCTTCACTATGCCATGAGGAGACTAAAGGGCTGATTATCTAGGATAATCACTTCTGCTTCCCCATGCCAATGTTCTGTTAGATTAATACGCATGCATGCATACGTGGAAGTGCTTTGCCCTTACAGGCCTACTTCCAGAGAATCCAACACCACAACACATCTCATCCACAGACCTGCTCTCCTGTAGTGCAGTCTGTAGATTTTCAAAGGGGGATAATTACTCTCTCTCTAGTCTTTGCTGTCTTTGTGTCTCACCCTGGTTCGAACTACCTGGAGTCCCAGCGCGCCTCACAGCGTGACTCTGTGCTAGCTGACTAACGCTCAGTGTGGTGTGTCACCACTAATGAGAAGAGCCAGAGAAAATCAAAGCAGTCAAGCTCATAATTTCTCCCTGTCCTCTCCCCTCCCTCCCCTCCCTGTCTTCACCCCTGGGGTTCGTCCCAGATCGCACCCTATTCCCTATATAATGCACAACTTTTGACCAGAGCCAATAGGGCACTATGGGCCCTGATGAAAAGGTAGTGCACTACAATGTGGAAAGGGTGCTCTTTGGGATACCCTCCTGTCCTGTCTGAGAAGAGATGAGGAGAGGATCAATTCTTCATGCTGCCGGACCAATTAGGAGTCAGAGAGACGTAACGAGGACCTCTTGCATGTCAACAACACACTCAGAATAC
>NC_092174.1:45394234-45414234 GCF_045791955.1 Oncorhynchus clarkii lewisi
CCCATCTTAACAGTTCTCTAACCCATCCTAACAGTTCTATAACCCATCTTAACAGTTCTATAACCCATCTTAACAGTTCTATAACCCATCTTAACAGTTCTCTAACCCATCCTAACAGTTCTATAACCCATCCTAACAGTTCTATAACCCATCTTAACAGTTCTATAACCCATCTTAACAGTTCTATAACCCATCTTAACAGTTCTATAACCCATCTTAACAGTTCTATAACCCATCTTAACAGTTCTCTAACCCATCCTAACAGTTCTATAACCCATCTTAACAGTTCTATAACCCATCTTAACAGTTCTCTAACCCATCCTAACAGTTCTATAACCCATCCTAACAGTTCTATAACCCATCTTAACAGTTCTATAACCCATCCTAACAGTTCTATAACCCATCTTAACAGTTCTATAACCCATCTTAACAGTTCTATAACCCATCTTAACAGTTCTAGAACCCATACTTACAGTTCCACGGCCTCTTAACAGTTCTCTAACCCATCTTAACAGTTCTATAACCCATCTTAACAGTTCTATAACCCATCTTAACAGTTCTATAACCCATCTTAACAGTTCTATAACCCATCCTAACAGTTCTATAACCCATCTTTACAGTTCTATAACCGATCTTAACAGTTCTATAACCCATCTTAACAGTTCTATAACCCATCCTAACAGTTCTATAACCCATCTTTACAGTTCTATAACCGATCTTAACAGTTCTATAACCCATCCTAACAGTTCTATAACCCATCTTAACAGTTCTATAACCCATCTTTACAGTTCTATAACCGATCTTAACAGTTCTATAACCCATCTTAACAGTTCTATAACCCATCTTAACAGTTCTATAACCCATCCTAACAGTTCTATAACTCATCTTAACAGTTCTAGAACCATCTTTACAGATCCACGGCCTATCTTAACTGTTCTAGAACCCATCTTTACAGATCCACACCCCATCTTAACAGTTCTATAACCCATCCTAACAGTTCTATAACCCATCTTAACAGTTCTCTAACCCATCTTAACAGTTCTTTAACCCATCTTAACAGTTCTATAACCCATCTTAACAGTTCTCTAACCCATCTTAACAGTTCTATAACCCATCTTAACAGTTCTATAACCCATCTTAACAGTTCTATAACCCATCTTAACAGTTCTCTAACCCATCTTTACAGATCCACGGCCTATCTTAACAGTTCTCTAACCCATCCTAACAGTTCTATAACCCATCCTAACAGTTCTATAACCCATCTTAACAGTTCTATAACCCATCTTAACAGTTCTATAACCCATCTTAACAGTTCTCTAACCCATCTTAACAGTTCTATAACCCATCTTAACAGTTCTATAACCCATCCTAACAGTTCTATAACCCATCTTAACAGTTCTATAACCCATCTTAACAGTTCTCTAACCCATCCTAACAGTTCTATAACCCATCTTAACAGTTCTATAACCCATCTTAACAGTTCTATAACCCATCTTAACAGTTCTATAACCCATCTTAACAGTTTTATAACCCATCTTAACAGTTCTATAACCCATCTTTACAGTTCTATAACCCATCTTAACAGTTATCTAACCCATCCTAACAGTTCTATAACCCATCTTAACAGTTCTATAACCCATCCTAACAGTTCTATAACCCATCTTAACAGTTCTATAACCCATCTTAACAGTTCTATAACCCATCTTAACAGTTCTATAACCCATCTTAACAGTTCTATAACCCATCTTAACAGTTCTAGAACCATCTTTACAGATCCACGGCCTCTTAACAGTTCTAGAACCCATCTTTACAGTTCCACAACTTCTTAAGGATAGTTAGGACAGTAGCGTCCCACCTGGCCAACATCCGGTGAAATGGCAGAGCGCCAAATTCAAATGAAATTACTAAAAATATTAGACTTTCATTAAATCACTAGTGCAATACATCAAAACAAAGCTTATCTTGTTGTTAATCCAGCCAAGGTGTCAGATTTCAAAAAGGCTTTACGGCGAAAGCCAACTATGAGATTATCTGAGGACAGAACCCAGCACACAAATGCATAACAAATAATTTTCAACCAGGGAGTTGACACACGAAAGTCAGAAATAGCGATATAATATATGCCTTACCTTTGAAGGTCTTCTTCTGTTGGCACTCCAAAATGTCCCAGTTACATTATAAATGGTCCTTTTATTCGATAAATTTCTTCTTTGTATCCATAAAAACTCAGTTTAGCTGGCGCGCTTCAGTCAATGATCCACTCGGTTTCCCTCCTTCAAAATGCATACAAAATGAATCCCAAACGTTACCAATAAACTTATCCAAACAAGTCAATCAACGTTTAGAATAAATCCTTAGGTACCCTAATACGCAAATAAACAATACAATTTAAGACGGAGAATCGTTATTGTCTTTACCGGAGATTAACAAAAAGAACGCGCCATCTCGGCCATGCGCATGGAAACACTACAGCCAAAATGGGAGCCCTTAGAAAAACTAATTATTCTCCCTCGTTTTTTCCAAAAACCATCCTGAAACTCTTTCTAAAGACTGTTGACATCTAGTGGACGCCCTAGGAACTACAATCGGGTGCGATTTCGCCCTATAATAAAAGTGCCAGCCATTGAAATCAGTAGTAGGATGAAAAAAACATTTTTTAGAATGGTTTGTCCTCAGGGTTTTTCCTGCCATTTCAGTTCTGTTATACTCACAGACATTATTTTAACAGTTTTAGAAACTTTATAGTGTTTTCTATCCAAAACGAACAATTATATTAATATCCTATCTTCTGGGCCTGAGTAGCAGGCAGTTTACTTTGGGCACGCTTTTCATCCGGACGTCAAAATACCGCCCCCTATCCCAAAGAAGTGAACAGTTCTAGAACCCATCTTTACAGTTCCACAGCCTCTTAACAGTTCTAGAACCCATCTTTACAGTTCCACAGCCTCTTAACAGTTCTAGAACCCATCTTTACAGTTCCACAGCCTCTTAACAGTTCTAGAACCCATCTTTACAGTTCTAGAACCCATATTTACAGTTCCACAACTTCTTAATAGTTCTATAACCCATCTTAACAGTTCTAGAACCCATCTTTACAGTTCCACAACTTCTTAACAGTTCTAGAACCCATCTTTACAGTTCCACAACTTCTTAACAGTTCTATAACCCATCTTAACAGTTCTAGAACCCATCTTTACAGTTCCACAACTTCTTAACAGTTCTATAACCCATCTTAACAGTTCTAGAACCCATCTTTACAGTTCCACAACTTCTTAATAGTTCTATAACCCATCTTTACAGTTCTAGAACCCATCTTTACAGTTCCACAACTTCTTAACAGTTCTATAACCCATCTTAACAGTTCTAGAACCCATCTTTACAGTTCCACAACTTCTTAATAGTTCTATAACCCTTCTTAACAGTTCTAGAACCCATCTTTAGGATTCCCAGAACCCACCGTGCCTGTTTCACACAGCTGAAATTCCTTATTAGCGCTCCTATTGTGTTTGGAGTTGAAGTTTTTTCTAAAGATTTAGCCGATATAAGGATGATTTGATACGTGCTGCTGTTGCTTTTCTTTGCCTTATCATTTGATGTTTACAGCCTGTATGTATTGGTTGATGTATTAGTCAACTTTTCCCCAGCAATAGACACACAACACTGAATTGAACAGTTACACAAAAGGTCAGTGAACAATAAAGAGTAAAGTGACTGGTAGGACCAGTAACTATGGTAACAGTATGTTTAAAACTCTATGACATACATGAGGTGTTTTATAGGGGGCTGTAGGGCATAACTGCTACTGTATATACAGGCCTATAGGGTCCGGTAACTATAGTAACAGTATGTTTAAAACTCTATGACAGACATGAGGTGTTTTATAGAGGGCTGTAGGGCATAACTCCTACTGTATATACAGGCCTACAGGGTCCGGTAACTATAGTAACAGTATGTTTAAAACTCTATGACAGACATGAGATGTTTTATAGAGGGCTGTAGGGCATAACTTCTACTGTATATACAGGCCTATAGGGTCCGGTAACTATAGTAACAGTATGTTTAAAACTCTATGACAGACATGAGGTGTTTTATAGAGGGCTGTAGGGCATAACTTCTACTGTATATACAGGCCTACAGTAACTATGGTAACAGTATGTTTAAAACTCTATGACATATATGAGATGTTTTATAGAGGGCTGTAGGGCATAACTTCTACTGTATATACAGGCCTACAGTAACTATGGTAACAGTATGTTTAAAACTCTATGACATACATGAGATGTTTTATAGAGGGCTGTAGGGCATAACTCCTACTGTATATACAGGCCTACAGGGTCCGGTAACTATAGTAACAGTATGTTTAAAACTCTATGACAGACATGAGATGTTTTATAGAGGGCTGTAGGGCATAACTGCTACTGTATATACAGGCCTACAGGGTCCGGTAACTATAGTAACAGTATGTTTAAAACTCTATGACAGACATGAGATGTTTTATAGAGGGCTGTAGGGCATAACTGCTACTGTATATACAGGCCTACAGTAACTATAGTAACAGTATGTTTAAAACTCTATGACATACATGAGATGTTTTATAGAGGGCTGTAGGGCATAACTGCTACTGTATATACAGGCCTATAGGGTCCGGTAACTATAGTAACAGTATGTTTAAAACTCTATGACATACATGATATGTTTTATAGAGGGCTGTAGGGCATAACTCCTACTGTATATACAGGCCTATAGGGTCCGGTAACTATAGTAACAGTATGTTTAAAACTCTATGACAGACATGAGGTGTTTTAAAGAGGGCTGTAGGGCATAACTCCTACTGTATATACAGGCCTACAAGGTCCGGTAACTATAGTAACAGTATGTTTAAAACTCTATGACATACATGAGATGTTTTATAGAGGGCTGTAGGGCATAACTTCTACTGTATATACAGGCCTACAGTAACTATGGTAACAGTATGTTTAAAACTCTATGACATACATGAGATGTTTTATAGAGGGCTGTAGGGCATAACTTCTACTGTATATACAGGCCTACAGTAACTATGGTAACAGTATGTTTAAAACTCTATGACATATATGAGATGTTTTATAGAGGGCTGTAGGGCATAACTTCTACTGTATATACAGGCCTACAGTAACTATGGTAACAGTATGTTTAAAACTCTATGACATACATGAGATGTTTTATAGAGGGCTGTAGGGCATAACTCCTACTGTATATACAGGCCTACAGGGTCCGGTAACTATAGTAACAGTATGTTTAAAACTCTATGACAGACATGAGATGTTTTATAGAGGGCTGTAGGGCATAACTGCTACTGTATATACAGGCCTACAGGGTCCGGTAACTATAGTAACAGTATGTTTAAAACTCTATGACAGACATGAGATGTTTTATAGAGGGCTGTAGGGCATAACTGCTACTGTATATACAGGCCTACAGGGTCCGGTAACTATAGTAACATTATGTTTAAAACTCTATGACATACATGAGGTGTTTTATAGAGGGCTGTAGGGCATAACTGCTACTGTATATACAGGCCTACAGGGTCCGGTAACTATAGTAACAGTATGTTTAAAACTCTATGACATACATGAGATGTTTTATAGAGGGCTGTAGGGCATAACTCCTACTGTATATACAGGCCTACAGGGTCCGGTAACTATAGTAACAGTATGTTTAAACCTCCATGACATACAGTGCCTTGCGAAAGTATTCGGCCCCCTTGAACTTTGCGACCTTTTGCCAAATTTCAGGCTTCAAACATAAAGATATAAAACTGTATTTTTTTGTGAAGAATCAACAACAAGTGGGACACAATCATGAAGTGGAACGACATTTATTGGATATTTCAAACTTTTTTAACAAATCAAAAACTGAAAAATTGGGCGTGCAAAATTATTCAGCCCCCTTAAGTTAATACTTTGTAGCGCCACCTTTTGCTGCGATTACAGCTGTAAGTCGCTTGGGGTATGTCTCTATCAGTTTTGCACATCGAGAGACTGGCATTTTTTCCCATTCCTCCTTGCAAAACAGCTCGAGCTCAGTGAGGTTGGATGGAGAGCATTTGTGAACAGCAGTTTTCAGCTCTTTCCACAGATTCTCGATTGGATTCAGGTCTGGACTTTGACTTGGCCATTCTAACACCTGGATATGTTTATTTTTGAACCATTCCATTGTAGATTTTGCTTTATGTTTTGGATCATTGTCTTGTTGGAAGACAAATCTCCGTCCCAGTCTCAGGTCTTTTGCAGACTCCATCAGGTTTTCTTCCAGAATGGTCCTGTATTTGGCTCCATCCATCTTCCCATCAATTTTAACCATCTTCCCTGTCCCTGCTGAAGAAAAGCAGGCCCAAACCATGATGCTGCCACCACCATGTTTGACAGTGGGGATGGTGTGTTCAGCTGTGTTGCTTTTACGGCAAACATAACGTTTTGCATTGTTGCCAAAAAGTTCAATTTTGGTTTCATCTGACCAGAGCACCTTCTTCCACATGTTTGGTGTGTCTCCCAGGTGGCTTGTGGTAAACTTTAAACAACACTTTTTATGGATATCTTTAAGAAATGGCTTTCTTCTTGCCACTCTTCCATAAAGGCCAGATTTGTGCAATATACGACTGATTGTTGTCCTATGGACAGAGTCTCCCACCTCAGCTGTAGATCTCTGTAGTTCATCCAGAGTGATCATGGGCCTCTTGGCTGCATCTCTGATCAGTCTTCTCCTTGTATGAGCTGAAAGTTTAGAGGGACGGCCAGGTCTTGGTAGATTTGCAGTGGTCTGATATTCCTTCCATTTCAATATTATCGCTTGCACAGTGCTCCTTGGGATGTTTAAAGCTTGGGAAATCTTTTTGTATCCAAATCCGGCTTTAAACTTCTTCACAACAGTATCTCGGACCTGCCTGGTGTGTTCCTTGTTCTTCATGATGCTCTCTGCGCTTTTGACGGACCTCTGAGACTATCACAGTGCAGGTGCATTTATACGGAGACTTGATTACACACAGGTGGATTGTATTTATCATCATTAGTCATTTAGGTCAACATTGGATCATTCAGAGATCCTCACTGAACTTCTGGAGAGAGTTTGCTGCACTGAAAGTAAAGGGGCTGAATAATTTTGCACGCCCGATTTTTCAGTTTTTGATTTGTTAAAAAAGTTTGAAATATCCCATAAATGTCGTTCCACTTCATGATTGTGTCCCACTTGTTGTTGATTCTTCACAAAAAAATACAGTTTTATATCTTTATGTTTGAAGCCTGAAATGTGGCAAAAGGTCGCAAAGTTCAAGGGGGCCGAATACTTTCGCAAGGCACTGTACATGAGGTGTTTTATAGAGGGCTGTAGGGCATAAATCGAGTCCCAAATGGCACCCTATTCCCTATATAGTGCACTACTTTTGACCAGGGTCCAATGGCACCCTATTCCCTATATAGTACACTACTTTTGACCAGGGTCCAATGGCACCCTATTCCCTATATAGTACACTACTTTTGACCAGGACCAATAAGGTTCTGGTGCCATTTTGACTCAACCTAGTTGTGGTGTATTATCCTGGATTTCTTCACTGACCCATTGACACCGACAAGACAACACTGATGGATGGATAGAATCCACAAGATGCTTCAGGACTTACGGCAGGTGGCTCATATCTCTTTTACTGACTAGTTAACAGAGTGACACAGAAAGCACTCACCGTTTCATAGAGTTTCCCCCTAACAGGGCTTGGTCCATGTTAACAAGCCTGTACATGGTACTCATAGAGTTTCCCCGTAACAGGGCTTGGTCCATGTTAACAAGCCTGTACATGGTACCTATAGCTCGTATTGACTAATTGGCCCTGTGACTGTTTGTGACAGAGTGACTGTGAGTCACCATGTATGAACACTGTGGTGTCCTCGCTCATAGCAGGTGTCCTGGACTATACCTGTGGGGGTGGTGTGATTAGCCGTTGGTGTCCTCGCTCATAGCAGGTGTCCTGGAATATACCTGTGGGGGTGGTGTGATTAGCCATTGGTGTCCTCGCTCATAGCAGGTGTCCTGGACTATACCTGATTGGCTAGGTGACTGACGGGCTGGTTATTTATATAGTCTTAATTAACAATACATAGGCATTAAAACAGGCATTATAACAGACATTATAACAGGCATTATAACAGACATTATAACAGACACTATAACAGGCATTATAACAGACATTATAACAGGCATTATAACAGACATTATAACAGGCATTATAACAGGCATTATAACAGACATTATAACAGGCATTATAACAGACATTATAACAGGCATTATAACAGACATTATAACAGGCATTATAACAGACATTATAACAGACACTATAACAGGCATTATAACAGACATTATAACAGGCATTATAACAGACATTATATCAGGCATTATAACAGACATAACAGACATTATAACAGGCATTATAACAGGCATTATAACAGACATTATAACAGACACTATAACAGGCATTATAACAGGCATTATAACATACATTATAACAGACATTATAACAAGCATTATAACAGACATTATAAAAGGCATTATAACAGGCATTATAACAGGCATTATAACAGACATTATAACAGGCATTATAACAGACATTATAACAGGCATTATAACAGACATTATAACAGGCATTATAACAGGCATTATAACAGACATTATAACAGGCATTATAACAGACATTATAACAGGCATTATAACAGACATAACAGACATTATAACATGCATTATAACAGGCATTATAACAGACATTATAACAGGCATTATAACAGGCATAACAGACATTATAATAGACATTATAGCAGGCATTATAACAGGCATTATAACAGGCATTATAACAGACATTATAACAGGCATTATAACAGGCATTATAACAGGCATTATAACAGACATTATAACAGACATTATAACAGACATAACAGGCGTTATAACAGACATTATAACAGACATAACAGGCATTATAACAGACATTATAACAGGCATTATAACAGGCATTATAACAGGCATTATAACACGGTTAATATACTAGAAAAGTGTTTGTTCTTTCTTCCAGGTAGCCTTTATAAATACTACCGAACTAAATGATTCATATGTCCATGCTAATCCAGAGTTAACTCTGGAAAACAGTGTACAGCTCAGTCTACAACGGGTTTAAATGTTCCATGTTAAAAATGTAATCTTCAGATTACAATATAAAAATCAATGCTGGAAATTATACTTCAAATTCATTACCTAAACACATCATGGACTTAATCAACACAACAAACCCTGTTTAATTAAAATGAACCATATGCCGTCTGGTTGGCATAAATCTCCCTTAAACAGATAGCTGATTTACCCCCAATATCTCAGGGGGGGGGGGGGGGGGGGCTATTCCTATTGAATAAACAGCACGTTAAGTTTCATCCGAGACACCCCCCCCCCCCCCACACCACCACCATTCCCAGTGTCCCCTTCTCCCCTCAGTGGCTTACACCACCAGACGGGTTCAGTGTGTGAGCATCTGAGAGACTGAGGGGAGAAGCGTGTGGATTAGCTGGTTCGTTTGAGGTGATGTTTGACTCGCAGGGTGGAAGCCTGGTGGAATCTGGGGATTACATGGGGGATACAGACCTAGTGGCCCAGGTCAGAGTGGGACGACCATCTGTAAGCTAAGGACCGGTCACCATTACTCACGGTCTCTCTGTTACCCGGTCACTAACACTCCAGAGTAGTGAACTGCATGGGTAGAGTAGTGAACTACATGGGTAGAGTAGTGCACTACATGGGTAGAGTAGTGAACTGCATGGGTAGAGTAGTGAACTACATGGGTAGAGTAGTGCACTACATGGGTAGAGTAGTGAACTGCATGGGTAGAGTAGTGAACTACATGGGTAGAGTAGTGGGTAGAGTAGTGAACTACATGGGTAGAGTAGTGGGTAGAGTAGTGAACTACATGGGTAGAGTAGTGGGTAGAATAGTGAACTACATGGGTAGAGTAGTGGGTAGAGTAGTGAACTACATGGGTAGAGTAGTGGGTAGAGTAGTGAACTACATGGGTAGAGTAGTGGGTAGAGTAGTGAACTACATGGGTAGAGTAGTGAACTACATGGGTAGAGTAGTGGGTAGAGTAGTGCACTACATGAGTAGAGTCGGGTGTCAGAAAGCATCATTTTGGACTGAGCCCTTCCTCTTAAGTAATATGTCTGGAAGTCTCTCCATGACAACCCCACACAGCCCAGTGAAGCAGCTAATAGCATCAGTCTGTTACGTGTGTGTCTCATTAGAGCCAGTCAGACAGGCTGCTGGGACCAGGACCAGTGTTGTACGTGACAAAGGAAGATGCCTAAGCATTGCCCTGCTTTTGTACCGTTGGCTGTTGAAAGAAACTTAGACAAAGAAACTTAATTAAGAGACAAGATCATACGTCTTTGTATGTTATGGATAGCGAATCATATATTTGTGTCCTGGAACTCCCTCCCAACTGTGTTAATGATGGCTATTTTGGCAACAGACAACAACAGACACAAAACCTTTGAGATACAGAATGAGGAGTGACTCACTTTTCTGTGAATAGACAGAATTGATCTAGTTACTCTCACACGCACTCAACACGCACGTACGCACGCACGCACGCACGCACGCACACACACACACACACACACACAGAGACAGACAGTCCGGCCTCACAGAGCACCTAATTGAACGGTTAGGGCTCAGAGGGCAGCTCTATACATCAGATCAGTGGTATTGAGTAAAACAGTAAATACAGTTAAACGGTTAAAAAATATAAATAATTAAATACACTTTAAAATGACTAAAACCAAGTGGAAACGGTGTAGAAGTGATAATGGCCATACACTCATACAGTTTCTAGACCATGTCCACTTCGCTAACAATCACCTTCATTAAGGGAGCATTACAGCTGGACAGTCAGGGAGCATTACAGCTGGACAGTCAGGGAGCATTACAGCTGGACAGTCAGGGAGCATTACAGCTGGACAGTCAGGGAGAATTACAGCTGGACAGTCAGGGAGCATTACAGCTGGACAGTCAGGGAGCATTACAGCTGGACAGTCAGGGAGCATTACAGCTGGACAGTCAGGGAGCATTACAGCTGGACAGTCAGGGAGCATTACAGCTGGACAGTTAGGGAGCATTACAGCTGGACAGTCAGGGAGCATTACAGCTGGACAGTCAGGGAGCATTAAAGCTGGACAGTCAGGGAGCATTACAGCTGGACAGTCAGGGAGCATTAAAGCTGGACAGTCAGGGAGCATTAAAGCTGGACAGTCAGGGAGCATTAAAGCTGGACAGTCAGGGAGCATTACAGCTGGACAGTCAGGGAGCATTACAGCTGGACAGTCACGGAGCATTAAAGCTGGACAGTCAGGGAGCATTACAGCTGGACAATCAGGGAGCATTAAAGCTGGACAGTCAGGGAGCATTACAGCTGGACAGTCAGGGAGCATTACAGCTGGACAGTCAGGGAGCATTAAAGCTGGACAGTCAGGGACCATTAAAGCTGGACAGTCAGGGAGCATTACAGCTGGACAGTCAGGGAGCATTACAGCTGGACAGTCAGGGAGCATTACAGCTGGACAGTCAGGGAGCATTACAGCTGGACAATCAGGGAGCATTAAAGCTGGACAGTCAGGGAGCATTAAAGCTGGACAGTCAGGGAGCATTACAGCTGGACAGTCAGGGAGCATTAAAGCTGGACAGTCAGGGAGCATTAAAGCTGGACAGTCAGGGAGCATTAAAGCTGGACAGTCAGGGAGCATTACAGCTGGACAGTCAGGGAGCATTACAGCTGGACAGTCACGGAGCATTAAAGCTGGACAGTCAGGGAGCATTACAGCATGGACAGTCGGGTAGCATTACAGCTGGACAATCAGGGAGCATTAAAGCTGGACAGTCAGGGAGCATTACAGCTGGACAGTCAGGGAGCATTACAGCTGGACAGTCAGGGAGCATTAAAGCTGGACAGTCAGGGACCATTAAAGCTGGACAGTCAGGGAGCATTACAGCTGGACAGTCAGGGAGCATTACAGCTGGACAGTCAGGGAGCATTACATCTGGACAGTCAAGGAGCATTACAGCTGGACAACCAGGGAGCATTAAAGCTGGACAGTCGGGTAGCATTACAGCTGGACAATCAGGGAGCATTAAAGCTGGGCAGTCAGGGGCAATTACAGCTGGACAGTCAGGGAGCATTACAGCTGGACAGTCAGGGAGCATTACAGCTGGACAGTCAGGGAGCATTACAGCTGGACAGTCAGGGAGCATTACAGCTGGACAATCAGGGAGCATTAAAGCTGGACAGTCAGGGAGCATTACAGCTGGACAGTCAGAGAGCATTACAGCTTGACAGTCAGGGAACATTAAAGCTGGACAGTCAGGGACCATTACAGCTGGACAGTCAGGGAGCATTACAGCTGGACAGTCAGGGAGCATTACAGCTGGACAGTCAGGGAGCATTAAAGCTGGACAGTCAGGGAGCATTACAGCTGGACAGTCGGGTAGCATTACAGCTGGACAATCAGGGAGCATTAAAGCTGGACAGTCAGGGAGCATTACAGCTGGACAGTCAGGGAGCATTACAGCTGGACAGTCAGGGAGCATTAAAGCTGGACAGTCAGGGAGCATTACAGCATGGACAGTCGGGTAGCATTACAGCTGGACAATCAGGGAGCATTAAAGCTGGACAGTCAGGGAGCATTACAGCTGGACAGTCAGGGAGCATTACAGCTGGACAGTCAGGGAGCATTACAGCTGGACAGTCAGGGAGCATTACAGCTGGACAGTCAGGGAGCATTACAGCTGGACAGTCAGGGAGCATTACAGCTGGACAGTCAGGGAGCATTAAAGCTGGACAGTAAGGGAGCATGGAACATTCCCAAAACGATGGCTAGATGGCGAGGATGCAACCCCCCGGGGAAACATTTGTTTGGTACTCATGTGGAGACAGTCTGTACCCAAGACGGTCTGTACCCAAGACGGTCTGTATCCAAGACGGTCTGTACCCAAGACAATCTGTACCCAAGACGGTCTGTACCCAAGACGGTCTGTACCCAAGACGCTCTGTACCCAAGACGGTCTGTACCCAAGACGGTCTGTACCCAAGACAGTCTGTACCCACGACACTTTGTGCCAAAGACATTGTACCCAAGACGGTCTGTACCCAAGACGTTCTGTACCCAAGATGGTCTGTACCCAAGACAGTCTGTACCCAAGAAACTTTGTGCCAAAGACACTGTACCCACGACTTTGTACCCAAGACAGTCTGTACCCAAGACACTTTGAACCCAAGACACTTTGTACCCAAGACAGTCTGTACCCAAGACACTTTGTACCCAAGACACTTTGTACCCAAGACACTTTGTACCCAAGACAATCTGTACCCAAGACAGTCTGTACCCAAGACAGTCTGTACCCAAGAGACTTTACACTCAAGACACTGTACCCAAGACACATGTACTCAAGGGCAACAGCCCTACACATTTCTGAATCTTTCAACCTAGTATTGTATTCTTCTGTGTTACTGTTTCCCCGTTTGCATCCATTCCCTGTCATTTTTCTACACTTATCTTATTGTAGTGAAAGGGAGTCACGTCTCTCTCCTCGTTTCTTCTTCTCTGTTCCACTACTACTATAAGTAGTGATTGTAGTGAAAGCGAGTCACATCTCTCTCCCCGTTTCTTCTTCTCTGTTCCACTATTACAATAAGTAGTGATTGTAGTGAAAGGGAGTCACGTCTCTCTCCTCGTTTCTTCTTCTCTGTTCCACTATTACTATAAGTAGTGATTGTAGTGAAAGGGAGTCACGTCTCTCTCCTCGTTTCTTCTTCTCTTTTCCACTATTACTATAAGTAGTGATTGTAGTGAAAGGGAGTCACGTCTCTCTCCTCGTTTCTTCTTATCTGTTCCACTATTACTATAAGTAGTGATTGTAGTGAAAGGGAGTCACGTCTCTCTCCTCGTTTCTTCTTATCTGTTCCACTATTACTATAAGTAGTGATTGTAGTGAAAGGGAGTCACGTCTCTCTCCTCGTTTCTTCTTCTCTGTTCCACTATTACAATAAGTAGTGATTGTAGTGAAAGGGAGTCACGTCTCTCTCCTCGTTTCTTCTTATCTGTTCCACTATTACTATAAGTAGTGATTGTAGTGAAAGGGAGTCACGTCTCTCTCCTCGTTTCTTCTTCTCTGTTCCACTACTACTATAAGTAGTGATTGTAGTGAAAGGGAGTCACGTCTCTCTCCTCGTTTCTTCTTATCTGTTCCACTATTACTATAAGTAGTGATTGTAGTGAAAGGGAGTCACGTCTCTCTCCTCGTTTCTTCTTATCTGTTCCACTATTAGTATAAGTAGTGATTGTAGTGAAAGGGAGTCACGTCTCTCTCCTCGTTTCTTCTTATCTGTTCCACTATTACTATAAGTAGTGATTGTAGTGAAAGGGAGTCACGTCTCTCTCCTCGTTTCTTCTTATCTGTTCCACTATTACAATAAGTAGTGATTGTAGTGAAAGGGAGTCACGTCTCTCTCCTCGTTTCTTCTTATCTGTTCCACTATTAGTATAAGTAGTGATTGTAGTGAAAGGGAGTCACGTCTCTCTCCTCGTTTCTTCTTATCTGTTCCACTATTACAATAAGTAGTGATTGTAGTGAAAGGGAGTCACGTCTCTCTCCTCGTTTCTTCTTATCTGTTCCACTATTACTATAAGTAGTGATTGTAGTGAAAGGGAGTCACGTCTCTCTCCTCGTTTCTTCTTATCTGTTCCACTATTACAATAAGTAGTGATTGTAGTGAAAGGGAGTCACGTCTCTCTCCTCGTTTCTTCTTATCTGTTCCACTATTACTATAAGTAGTGATTGTATTGAAAGGGAGTCACGTCTCTCTCCTCGTTTCTTCTTCTCTGTTCCACTATTACTATAAGTAGTGATTGTAGTGAAAGGGAGTCACGTCTCTCTCCTCGTTTCTTCTTATCTGTTCCACTATTACTATAAGTAGTGATTGTAGTGAAAGGGAGTCACGTCTCTCTCCTCGTTTCTTCTTCTCTGTTCCACTATTACAATAAGTAGTGATTGTAGTGAAAGGGAGTCACGTCTCTCTCCTCGTTTCTTCTTATCTGTTCCACTATTAGTATAAGTAGTGATTGTAGTGAAAGGGAGTCACGTCTCTCTCCTCGTTTCTTCTTATCTGTTCCACTATTACAATAAGTAGTGATTGTAGTGAAAGGGAGTCACGTCTCTCTCCTCGTTTCTTCTTATCTGTTCCACTATTACTATAAGTAGTGATTGTAGTGAAAGGGAGTCACGTCTCTCTCCTCGTTTCTTCTTATCTGTTCCACTATTACAATAAGTAGTGATTGTAGTGAAAGGGAGTCACGTCTCTCTCCTCGTTTCTTCTTATCTGTTCCACTATTACTATAAGTAGTGATTGTATTGAAAGGGAGTCACGTCTCTCTCCTCGTTTCTTCTTCTCTGTTCCACTATTACTATAAGTAGTGATTGTAGTGAAAGGGAGTCACGTCTCTCTCCTCGTTTCTTCTTATCTGTTCCACTATTACTATAAGTAGTGATTGTAGTGAAAGGGAGTCACGTCTCTCTCCTCGTTTCTTCTTATCTGTTCCACTATTACAATAAGTAGTGATTGTAGTGAAAGGGAGTCACGTCTCTCTCCTCGTTTCTTCTTATCTGTTCCACTATTACTATAAGTAGTGATTGTAGTGAAAGGGAGTCACGTCTCTCTCCTCGTTTCTTCTTATCTGTTCCACTATTACAATAAGTAGTGATTGTAGTGAAAGGGAGTCACGTCTCTCTCCTCGTTTCTTCTTATCTGTTCCACTATTACTATAAGTAGTGATTGTATTGAAAGGGAGTCACGTCTCTCTCCTCGTTTCTTCTTCTCTGTTCCACTATTACTATAAGTAGTGATTGTAGTGAAAGGGAGTCACGTCTCTCTCCTCGTTTCTTCTTATCTGTTCCACTATTACTATAAGTAGTGATTGTAGTGAAAGGGAGTCACGTCTCTCTCCTCGTTTCTTCTTCTCTGTTCCACTATTACAATAAGTAGTGATTGTAGTGAAAGGGAGTCACGTCTCTCTCCTCGTTTCTTCTTATCTGTTCCACTATTAGTATAAGTAGTGATTGTAGTGAAAGGGAGTCACGTCTCTCTCCTCGTTTCTTCTTATCTGTTCCACTATTACAATAAGTAGTGATTGTAGTGAAAGGGAGTCACGTCTCTCTCCTCGTTTCTTCTTATCTGTTCCACTATTACTATAAGTAGTGATTGTAGTGAAAGGGAGTCACGTCTCTCTCCTCGTTTCTTCTTATCTGTTCCACTATTACAATAAGTAGTGATTGTAGTGAAAGGGAGTCACGTCTCTCTCCTCGTTTCTTCTTATCTGTTCCACTATTACTATAAGTAGTGATTGTATTGAAAGGGAGTCACGTCTCTCTCCTCGTTTCTTCTTCTCTGTTCCACTATTACTATAAGTAGTGATTGTAGTGAAAGGGAGTCACGTCTCTCTCCTCGTTTCTTCTTATCTGTTCCACTATTACTATAAGTAGTGATTGTAGTGAAAGGGAGTCACGTCTCTCTCCTCGTTTCTTCTTCTCTGTTCCACTATTACAATAAGTAGTGATTGTAGTGAAAGGGAGTCACGTCTCTCTCCTCGTTTCTTCTTATCTGTTCCACTATTACTATAAGTAGTGATTGTAGTGAAAGGGAGTCACGTCTCTCTCCTCGTTTCTTCTTCTCTGTTCCACTATTACTATAAGTAGTGATTGTAGTGAAAGGGAGTCACGTCTCTCTCCTCGTTTCTTCTTATCTGTTCCACTATTACTATAAGTAGTGATTGTAGTGAAAGGGAGTCACGTCTCTCTCCTCGTTTCTTCTTATCTGTTCCACTATTAGTATAAGTATGAGTTATAGATCTTCACTCTTCTTCTGACCCCAGAGCCTCCGGTGCCCATCGCTCCCCCGCAGCTGACAGCGGTCGGCGCCACCTACATGTGGATCCAACTCAACGCTAACTCCATCAACGGAGACGGGCCAATCATCGACCGAGAGGTATTTCTATTTACTCGATTGGTTTATTGGTAGAACACACATTGGCCACGTCCCAGAATGCACCTTCATTCTCTATATAGTGTACTACTCCAATATGTCTTCCGTCAGACGTAGTGGCACTATATGGAGTGCCGTAAGCGATCATCTGATGTGTCGTTCCACAACAGTGTTTATAGCAATGTTTTCCAATCCTGGTCCTGGGGAACCATAAGGGACGCCATTTTGTTTTTTTGTTTTTGCATGAATTCCATGTATTAAATACTTGATGATGAGTGACTTAGTTAAATCAAAAGTGTATTAGCGCCATGGTGGTAATAAGTAGAACTGTGAACCTCTTTGTTGTCCTCAGCACCTGGATTCAGTAGCCCTGGTGTGTATATATACGGTAACTAACTTCCAACCTTAACCCAGGTGGAGTACCGTACGGTGTCAGGGACCATGTATGACCTGCAGCCTGTGGACAAGACCACCCATAAGATTGGTCACCTGACACCAGACACAGACTATGAGATCAGTGTGCTGTTGACCAGGCCCCTGGATGGAGGGACTGGGGCCCCCGGGCCTCCTCTCAGGGCCAGGACCAAGTGTGCTGGTGAGTCCTGTAGAAAGTTATATACTAAACACACACACACGTAACCTGTACCCCCGTACCCCATAACTGGTAGACCATACCACGTTACCCGTACCCCATAACCGGTAGTCTGTACCACATTACCCGTACCTCATAACCGGTAGGCCGTACCACATTACCCGTACCCCATAACCGGTAGGCCGAACCACATTATCCGTACCCCATAACCGGTAGGCCGTACCATATTACCCGTACCCCATAACCGGTAGTCCATACCACGTTACCCGTACCCCTAACCTGTACCCCGTACCCCATAACCGGTAGCTCGTACCACGTAACCCGTAAACCGTACCCGTAACCCGTACCTGTAACCCGTACCTCGTAATCCGTACCACGTACCCCATACCACGTAACCCGTAATCCGTACCCGTAACCCGTACCCCGTAACCCGTACCCCGTAACCCATAACCCGTAACCCGTAACCCACAACCAATAACCCGTAACCCATAATCCGTAACCCATAACCCATAACCCATACCCCATAACCCATAACCCGTAACCCATAACCCGTAACCCATAACCCATAACCCGTAACCCATAACCCATAACCCGTAACCCGTAACTCATAACCCATAACCCCACTCAAGGTCAGAACCAAGTATGATGTTGAGTCCTACCTTACACAGTTACTTAAATAGAGATGTTGGTACTGTTATGAATTGAGATCTATGCATGGTAACTTTCTCCTAACCAAAACAACACTGAACTTGTCAGGTTTTGAAGGAGGCGATCTCAATCATTTAATGAATCTTACTTTTAACCAAGAGTTCTGTTGTTGTTTGTGTATTGTGTTGACGTTATGGCGGCTGTCTGTTGTCAATCAGAGTGTCTACTTCAACAGCAACAGAGAACATCTGGTGTTATGGGTACTAACATTGTCACTTTAACGCAGGCATTAGCAGGGACGCCTTATATGTACACAAACAGTATGAAGACCCTTAATGATACAAATTGCCCTTCTCACAACATTAGCCCTGCTAAATACTCTTACTACAAGAACACAAGGCTACCTCCCCAATGACACTCTATTCTCTACACAGAGACCTGGTCAAAAATAGTGCACTATATAGGGAATAGAGTGTCATTTGGGACACAGTTCCAGCTCTACTTAGAGTAGGAAACAAACCCACAGCCTCAGCACTTTCTAATTCTATTTCCTGTCCAGAGAAGTGAAGTGCTGATGGAAATGAGATTTTCCTCCCTCCCGGCAGTGTGCCGTAACCAAGGCCCTGACCCCCTTGGTGAAGGTCGTTTTCCTGCTTCTCACTTTGGGGCTGTGTGATAGGGTGATGGGGATGGATGGTCGCTACCTGGTTAGCCTTCATAGCGGGGCCTGGCGCTGTAGCTCTCTCTCTCTCTCTCTCTCTCGCTCTCACACAGACACACACACCCTCCCTCCCTCCCATCACCCTCTCCCCCTTGCCCCCTTACCCCCTCCCTCCATCCCACCACCTTCTCCCCTCCACCCCACCACCCCCCCTCCATCCCACCACCTTCTCCCCTCCCTCCATCCCACCATCCTCTCCCCCTCCCTCCCTCCATCCCTCCCTCCCTCCCTCCCTCCCTCCCTCCCTGCCTCCATCCATCCCTCCCTCCATCCCTCCATCCCACCATGCCACCACCCTCTCCCCCTCCATCCTCCCTCCATCCCTCTCCCCATCCATCCCTCCACCCTCTCCCCCTCCATCCCACCATCCTCTCCCCCTCCATCCCTCCAACCTCTCCCCCTCCACCCTCTTCCCCTCCACCCTCTCCCCCTCCATCCAACCATCCTCTCCCCCTCCATCCCTCTAACCTCTTCCCCTCCACCCTCTCCCCCTCCATCCCTCTAACCTCTCCCCCTCCACCCTCTTCCCCTCCACCCTCTTCCCCTCCACCCTCTCCCCCTCCATCCCTCCATCCCTCCACCCTCTCCCCCACCACCCTCTCCCCCTCCATCCCACCACCCTCTCCCCCTCCATCCCTCCATCCCTCCACCCTCTCCCCCTCCATCTCTCCACCCTCTACCCCTCCATCCCTCCACCCTCTCCCCCACCACCCTCTCCCCCTCCATCCCACCACCCTCCCCCCCCTCCATCCCTCCACCCTCTTCCCCTCCATCCCTCCACCCTCTCCCCCTCCATCACTCCACCCTCTACCCCTCCATCCCACCACCCTCTCCCCCACCACCCTCTCCCCCTCCATCCCTCCACTCTCTTCCCCTCCATCCCTCCACCCTCTCCCCCTCCATCCCTCCACCCTCTTCCCCTCCATCCCTCCACCCTCTCCCCCTCCCTCCCA
>NC_092174.1:45419234-45429234 GCF_045791955.1 Oncorhynchus clarkii lewisi
GTTTCCTCTATTGCAGCCGTGGGCCAGACAATGAGATGTTTCCTCTACTGCAGCCGTGGGCCAGACAATGAGAGGTTTCCTCTACTGCAGCCGTGGGCCAGACAATAAGATGTTTCCTCTACTGCAGCCGTGGGCCAGACAATGAGATGTTTCCTCTACTGCAGCCGTGGGCCAGACAATGAGATGTTTCCTCTATTGCAGCCGTGGGCCAGACAGTGAGATGTTTCCTCTACTGCAGCCCGTGGGCCAGACAGTGAGATGTTTCCTCTATTGCAGCCGTGGGCCAGACAATGAGATGTTTCCTCTATTGCAGCCGTGGGCCAGACAGTGAGATGTTTCCTCTATTGCAGCAATGGGCCAGACAGTGAGATGTTTCTTCTACTGCAGCCCGTTGGCCAGACAGTGAGATGTTTCCTCTACTGCAGCCCGTTGGCCAGACAGTGAGATGTTTCCTCTACTGCAGCCCGTGGGCCAGACAGTGAGATGTTTCCTCTACTGCAGACTCGATTTTTTAAAGGAATACTACCCTCGGAACTCGGAAGCCATCTTGTGTTTTTCCCCATTAGTCCACTGTTAATACCATCTCCACAACATGGTGCATGTCAGCAGCCAACTTTCCAAGATAAAGCACTTTAGTAGTTTCCTTTCTCTTCGGCAACTGAGTTAAGAAGGACGCCTTTATCTTTGTATTGACTGGGTGTATTGATACACTATACAAATTCTATAATAGTTTGTAAGCTTTCCAATGATATCAAACTCAACCGTTTATCTTCTAAAGGCAAGGTCAAAACCTTGCCTTTAACCATCTATTTTAAAGTACAGGAGGACCTTTTGGGCTCCCGAGTGGCGAAGCGGTCTAAAGGCACTGCATCTCAGTGCTAGAGGCGTCACTACAGACCCTGGTTCGATTCCAGGCTGTATTACAGCGGTCTAAAGGCACTGCATCTCAGTGCTAGAGGCGTCACTACAGACCCTGGTTCGATTCCAGGCTGTATTACAGCGGTCTAAAGGCACTGCATCTCAGTGCTAGAGGCGTCACCACAGACCCTGGTTCGATTCCAGGCTGTATTACAGCGGTCTAAAGGCACTGCATCTCAGTGCAAGAGGCGTCACTAAAGACCCTGGTTCGATTCCAGGCTGTATCACAACCAGCCGTGATTGGGAGTCCCATAGGGCGGCACACAATTGGCCCCAGCTTCGTCCGGGTTAGTGTTTGGTCGGGGGAATTTCTTCATTGTAAAAAAAATAATTATACTGATTTAGTTAGCCCTGTACAACAGAACGAATGGGTCCATGTTACACTGATTTAGTTAGCCCTGTACAACAGAACCAATGGTCCATGTTATACTGATTTAGTTAGCCCTGTACAACAGAACCAATGGGTCCCATGTTATACTGATTTAGTTAGCCCTGTACAACAGAACCAATGGGTCGATGTTATTGTTGTGTTATAAGTTGTCACGAAAGGCTTTACAGTTACCCCAGGGTCCTATCGCTAAGTGCACTTACCTACTGGCCTCCCATCAGGTGGTGGGCAGGTATAGCAGGATGCATTATGGGATTGACAGACGGGTTTACACAGGGAACAGTCTTCTCCATCCACTGTAGGGAAGCAAAGGAGTGTGAAATGTCCCTCCAGTTTATTCCTTATTTTAATTGAACCTTTATTTAACGAGGCAAGTCAGTTAAGAACAAATTCGTATTTACAATGACGGCCTACACCGGCCGAACCCGGACGAAGCTGGGGCCAATTTTTCGCCGCCCTACGGGACTCCCAATCACGGCCGGTTGTGATACAGCCTGGATTGGAACCAGGGTCTGTAGTGACTCCTCTGAACATGTCTGACAACTTTCTCCTCGGGTGTTTTCTGTCTGTGGTAACTATGACTTTTAACCCGACTCACTCATCAACTGTCAAATCACACCAGTCCTGGTCTGTAAGAGCGGAAGGATTGGTTCTATTCTCTCAGAATCAGAGATGTGTCATGTGAACATGTTGAAAGATTGGTTCTGTTCTCTCAGAATCAGATATGTGTATTGTGAACATGTTGAAAGATTGGTTCTATTCTCTCAGAATCAGAGATGTGTCTGGTGAACATGTTGAAGGATTGGTTCTATTCTCTCAGAATCAGAGATGTGTCCTGTGAACATGTTGAAGGATTGGTTCTATTCTCTCAGAATCAGCTTGGGCTGAGTTGTTAACTCTAGTTGAAGAACATGTAGAGGACATGAGTCGGGTACATGGTTGCTCGTGGTCTCGTGATAGATAGCCCTGCCTACGACATAATCAGTGTCAACCCTCGGCCCAAAAGGGAATTTAGTCTTGGTTAAGGCGTTGTTCCTCCTGCGGTTCACACCCCGCTCGTGACACACACACAGACTCCAGTGAGTCTCTACCCTCCCGCTGCCCTCCAATGACCCCCACCACCCATCTGTTGACTGTATCTAAACTGACCCTCACCACCCATCTGTTGACTGTATCTAAACTGACCCTCACCACCCATCTGTTGACTGTATCTAAACTGACCCCCACTACCCATCTGTTGACTGTATCTCTGTCGGCGCCGGACTTCCGGCGCCGACAGAGATGGCCGCCTCGCTTCGCGTTCCTAGGAAACTATGCAGTTTTTTGTTTTTTTACGTGTTATTTCTTACATTAGTACCCCAGGTCATCTTAGGTTTCATTACATACAGTCGAGAAGAACTACTGAATATAAGATCAGCATCAACTCACCATCAGTACGACCAAGAATATGTTTTTCGCGACGCGGATCCTGTGTTCTGCCTTACAAACAGGACAACGGAGTGGATCCTATGCAGCGACCCAAAAAAACGACTCCGAAAGAGAGGGAAACGAGGCGGTCTTCTGGTCAGACTCCGGAGACGGGCACAGCGCGCACCACTCCCTAGCATTCTTCTTGCCAATGTCCAGTCTCTTGACAACAAGGTTGATGAAATCCGAGCAAGGGTAGCATTCCAGAGGGACATCAGAGACTGTAACGTTCTTTGCTTCACGGAAACGTGGCTTACTGGAGAGACGCAATCCGAAGCGGTGCAGCCAACAGGTTTCTCCACGCATCGCGCAGACAGGAAAAAACATCTTTCTGGTAAAAAGAGGGGCGGGGGCGTATGCCTTATGACTAACGTGACATGGTGCGATGAAAGAAACATACAGGAACTCAAATCCTTCTGTTCACCTGATTTAGAATTCCTCACAATCAAATGTAGACCGCATTATCTACCAAGAGAATTCTCTTCGATTATAATCACAGCCGTATATATCCCCCCCCAAGCAGACACATCGATGGCTCTGAACGAACTTTATTTAACTCTCTGCAAACTGGAAACAATTTATCCGGAGGCTGCATTCATTGTAGCTGGGGATTTTAACAAGGCTAATCTGAAAACAAGACTCCCCAAATTTTATCAGCATATCGATTGCGCAACCAGGGGAGGAAAGACCTTGGACCATTGTTACTCTAACTTCCGCGACGCATATAAGGCCCTGCCCCGCCCCCCTTTCGGAAAAGCTGACCACGACTCCATTTTGTTGATCCCTGCCTACAGACAGAAACTAAAACAAGAGGCTCCCACGCTGAGGTCTGTCCAACGCTGGTCCGACCAAGCTGACTCCACACTCCAAGACTGCTTCCATCACGTGGACTGGGAGATGTTTCGTATTGCGTCAGATAACAACATTGACGAATACGCTGATTCGGTGTGCGAGTTCATTAGAATGTGCGTTGAAGATGTCGTTCCCATAGCAACGATTAAAACATTCCCTAACCAGAAACCGTGGATTGATGGCAGCATTCGTGTGAAACTGAAAGCGCGAACCACTGCTTTTAATCAGGGCAAGGTGTCTGGTAACATGACCGAATACAAACAGTGCAGCTATTCCCTCCGCAAGGCTATCAAACAAGCTAAGCGCCAGTACAGAGACAAAGTAGAATCTCAATTCAACTGCTCAGACACAAGAGGCATGTGGCAGGGTCTACAGTCAATCACGGACTACAGGAAGAAACCCAGCCCAGTCACGGACCAGGATGTCTTGCTCCCAGGCAGACTAAATAACTTTTTTGCCCGCTTTGAGGACAATACAGTGCCACTGACACGGCCTGCAACGAAAACATGCGGTCTCTCCTTCACTGCAGCCGAGGTGAGTAAGACATTTAAACGTGTTAACCCTCGCAAGGCTGCAGGCCCAGATGGCATCCCCAGCCGCGCCCTCAGAGCATGCGCAGACCAGCTGGCCGGTGTGTTTACGGACATATTCAATCAATCCCTATACCAGTCTGCTGTTCCCACATGCTTCAAGAGGGCCACCATTGTTCCTGTTCCCAAGAAAGCTAAGGTAACTGAGCTAAATGACTACCGCCCCGTAGCACTCACATCCGTCATCATGAAGTGCTTTGAGAGACTAGTCAAGGACCATATCACCTCCACCCTACCTGACACCCTAGACCCACTCCAATTTGCTTACCGCCCAAATAGGTCCACAGACGATGCAATCTCAACCACACTGCACACTGCCCTAACCCATCTGGACAAGAGGAATACCTATGTGAGAATGCTGTTCATCGACTACAGCTCGGCATTCAACACCATAGTACCCTCCAAGCTCGTCATCAAGCTCGAGACCCTGGGTCTCGACCCCGCCCTGTGCAACTGGGTACTGGACTTCCTGACGGGCCGCCCCCAGGTGGTGAGGGTAGGCAACAACATCTCCTCCCCGCTGATCCTCAACACTGGGGCCCCACAAGGTTGCGTTCTGAGCCCTCTCCTGTACTCCCTGTTCACCCACGACTGCGTGGCCACGCACGCCTCCAACTCAATCATCAAGTTTGCGGACGACACAACAGTGGTAGGCTTGATTACCAACAACGATGAGACGGCCTACAGGGAGGAGGTGAGGGCCCTCGGAGTGTGGTGTCAGGAAAACAACCTCACACTCAACGTCAACAAAACTAAGGAGATGATTGTGGACTTCAGGAAACAGCAGAGGGAACACCCCCCTATCCACATCGATGGAACAGTAGTGGAGAGGGTAGCAAGTTTTAAGTTCCTCGGCATACACATCACAGACAAACTGAATTGGTCCACTCACACAGACAGCATCGTGAAGAAGGCGCAGCAGCGCCTCTTCAACCTCAGGAGGCTGAAGAAATTCGGCTTGTCACCAAAAGCACTCACAAACTTCTACAGATGCACAATCGAGAGCATCCTGGCGGGCTGTATCACCGCCTGGTATGGCAACTGCACCGCCCTCAACCGTAAGGCTCTCCAGAGGGTAGTGAGGTCTGCACAACGCATCACCGGGGGCAAACTACCTGCCCTCCAGGACACCTACACCACCCGATGTCACAGGAAGGCCATAAAGATCATCAAGGACATCAACCACCCGAGCCACTGCCTGTTCACCCCGCTATCATCCAGAAGGCGAGGTCAGTACAGGTGCATCAAAGCTGGGACCGAGAGACTGAAAAACAGCTTCTATCTCAAGGCCATCAGACTGTTAAACAGCCACCACTAACACTGAGTGGCTGCTGCCAACACACTGACACTGACTCAACTCCAGCCACTTTAATAATGGGAATTGATGGGAAATGATGTAAATATATCACTAGCCACTTTAAACAATGCTACCTTATATAAATGTTACTTACCCTACATTATTCATCTCATACGCATACGTATATACTGTACTCTATATCATCGACGGTATCCTTATGTAATACATGTATCACTAGCCACTTTATACTATGCCACTTTGTTTACATACTCATCTCATTTGTACATACTGTACCCGATACCATCTACTGTATCTTGCCTATGCTGCTCTGTACCATCACTCATTCATATATCCTTATGTACATATTCTTTATCCCCTTACACTGTGTACAAGACAGTAGTTTTGGAATTGTTAGTTAGATTACTTGTTATTACTGCATTGTCGGAACTAGAAGCACAAGCATTTCGCTACACTCGCATTAACATCTGCTAACCATGTGTATGTGACAAATAAAATTTGATTTGATTTGATCTAAACTGACCCCCACTACCCATCTGTTGACTGTATCGAAACTGACCCTCACCACCCATCTGTTGACTGTATCTAAACTGACCCTCACCACCCATCTGTTGACTGTATCTAAACTGACCCTCACTACCCATCTGTTGACTGTATCTACACTGACCCTCACCACCCATCTGTTGACTGTATCTAAACTGACCCTCACTACCCATCTGTTGACTGTATCTAAACTGACCCTCACTACCCATCTGTTGACTGTATCTAAACTGACCCTCACTACCCATCTGTTGACTGTATCTACACTGACCCTCACTACCCATCTGCTGACTGTATCTAAACTGACCCCCACTACCCATCTGTTGACTGTATCTAAACTGACCCCCACTACCCATCTGTTGACTGTATCTAAACTGACCCTCACTACCCATCTGTTGACTGTATCTAAACTGACCCCCACTACCCATCTGTTGACTGTATCTAAACTGACCCCCACTACCCATCTGTTGACTGTATCTAAACTGACCCACACCACACATCTGTTGACTGTATCTAAACTGACCTACATGACGTTCATTTATTTCACCTTGCCAACTCCAAGCCTCCATCTCTGAATCCTCTCCATCTGCGCTGGCCGACTACGCCACATGGCAGTGTAGACTCATCATGTATGGTTTCATATTTACCATTCTGGTTGGCTGTATGATGCTATTTAAAACAGGGGAAGGGGAGGCGCTAACCACAATGAGTGTAATGCTGATTCCAACCCTCCAGTATAATTTCAGTTCCTCCCGGGAACCTCTGACTTGAAGGAGCAGATAAACTGAGGGACCTCTGCGCTCAACGACAACACTGATTTTCAGTGCACTATACAGGAAATAGGGACTCTGGTTGAGCGCAGTATACAGGAAATAGGGACTCTGGTCGAACGCACAATACAGGAAATAGGGACTCTGGTTGAACGCAGTGCACAATACAGGAAATAGGGACTTTGGTCGAACGCTGTGCACTATACAGGAAATAGGGACTCTGGTCGAACGCACTATACAGGAAATAGGGACTCTGGTCGAACGCAGTGCACTATACAGGAAATAGGGCCTCTGGTCGAACGCAGTATACAGGAAATAGGGACTCTGGTCGAACGCAGTGCACTATACAGGAAATAGGGACCCTGGTCGAACGCACTATACAGGAAATAGGGACTCTGGTCGAACGCAGTGCACTATACAGGAAATAGGGCCTCTGGTCGAACGCACTATACAGGAAATAGGGACTCTGGTTGAACGCAGTGCACTATACAGGAAATAGGGACTCTGGTTGAACGCAGTGCACTATACAGGAAATAGGAACTCTAGTCGAACGCAGTGCACTATACAGGAAATAGGGACTCTAGTCGAACGCAGTGCACTATACAGGAAATAGGGCCTCTGGTCGAACGCAGTGCACTATACAGGAAATAGGGCCTCTGGTCGAACGCAGTGCACTATACAGGAAATAGGGACTCTGGTCGAACGCACTATACAGGAAATAGGGACTCTGGTCGAACGCAGTATACAGGAAATAGGGCCTCTGGTCGAACGCAGTGCACTATACAGGAAATAGGGACTCTGGTCGAACGCAGTACATAGGATTCCATTTGGGATGTAGACCTTGTCCCTAAGGCTGAGTCCCTAAGGCTGAGTCCCTAAGGCTGAGTCCCTAAGGCTGAGCTGCTGCAACTACACACCAGGCCGTTCTGATGAGAAGAGAGGAGGTAGGAGTTTAGTGGGAATAATGTTTCCCCCCTCCCGTCGAATTAATCCCATTGTTTCCTTTTGAAGTCTGAATAGAGAGTCACTCCTACCTCTGGGCTCCAGATAACATTGGTTTGTCTCCCGCTGATTGGTCCCTGGTCATGTGACCTATAGACTTCCTATAGTGTCTGAGGCAAGGTGAATGAAGACCTGGGCGTTGAATTTGTGTCCTTTTGTCAGGCAGAGAAAAATCAGTATAGATTGAGTTTGGTGTTGTGGTTGGAGGAGCGGAGGGAGGAGAGGAGGACAGGAGGAAGGCTATCAGAGAGGAGGAGCGGAGGGAGGAGAGGAGGAGAGGAAGGTTATCAGAGAGGAGGAGCGGAGGAGGAGAGGAGGAAGGCTATCAGAAAGGAGGAGCGGAGGGAGGAGAGGAGGAGATGTGGAAGGCTATCAGAGAGGAGGAGCAGAGGGAGAAGAGGAGGAAGGCTATCAGAGAGGAGGAGCCTAGGGAGGAGAGGAGGAGAGGCGAAAGGCTATCAGATGGGAGGAGAGGAGGAGAAGAGGAAGGCTATTGGAGAGGAGGAAGGCTATCAGAGTGGAGGAGAGGAAGAGAGGAGGAGAGTAGAGGGGGAAGACTATCGGAGAGGAGAGGAGGAAGGCTATCGGAGAGGAGGAGAAGAGGAGAGGAGGAAGGCTATCAGAGAGGAGAGGAGGAGAGGAGCAAGGCTATTGGAGAGGAGGAGGGGAGAGGAGGGAGGAGAGGAGAGGAGGAGGAGAGGAGGAGGAGAGGAGGAAGGCTATCAGAGGGGAGGAGAGGAAGAGAGGAGGAGAGGAGAGGAGGAATACTATCGGAGAGGAGGAGAGGAGAGGAGGGAGGGGAGGGGAGGAGGAAGGCTATCGGAGAGGAGGAGAGGATGAAGGCTATTGGAGGGGAGAAGAGGAGGAGAGAAGGGAGGAGAGGAGAGGAGGAAGGCTATTGGAGAGGAGAAGAAGAGGAGGAGAGGAGGGAGGAGAGGAGGAAGGCTATTGGAGAGGAGGAAGGAGAGGAGGAGAGGAGGAAGGCTATTGGAGAGGAGGAGAGGAGGAAGGCTATTGGAGAGGAGGAGAGGAGGGAGGAGAGGAGGAAGGCTATTGGAGAGGAGGAAGGAGAGGAGGAAGGCTATTGGAGAGGAGGAAGGAGAGGAGGAAGGTTGTTGGAGAGGAGGGAGGAGAGGAGGAAGGCTATTGGAGAGGAGGAAGGAGAGGAGGAAGGCTATTGGAGAGGAGGAGAGGAGAGGAGGAGAGGAGGAAGGCTATTGGAGAGGAGGGAGGAGAGGAGGAGAGGAGGAAGGCTACTGGAGAGGAGGAGAGGAGGAAGAAGAGGAGGAAGGCTATTGGAGAGGAGGAGAGGAGGAAGGAGAGGAGGAAGGCTATTGGAGAGGAGGGAGGAGAGGAGGAGAGGAGGAAGGCTATTGGAGAGGAGGACAGGAGGGAGGAGAGGAGAGGAGGAGAGGAGGAAGGCTATTGGAGAGGAGGAGAGGAGGGAGGAGAGGAGGAGAGGAGGAGAGGAGGAGAGGAGGGAGGAGAGGAGGAGAGGAGGAGAGGAGAGGAGGAGAGGAGGAGAGGAGGAGAAGAGGAGAGGAGGAGAGGAGAGGAGGAGAGGAGGAGAGGAGAGGAGGGGAGGAGGAGAGGAGGGGAGGAGAGGAGGAGAGGAGAGGAGGGAGGAGGAGAGGAGGGGAGGAGAGGAGGGAGGAGAGGAGGAGAGGAGAGGAGGAGAGGAGATGAGGAGAGGAGGAGAGGAGAGGAGGAGAGGGGAGGAGGAGAGGAGGGGAGGAGAGGAGGAGAGGAGAGGAGGGGAGGAGGGGAGGAGAGGAGGAGAGGAGAGGAGGGGAGGAGAGGAGAGGAGGAGAGGAGGGAGGAGAGGAGGGAGGAGAGGAGAGGAGGAGAGGAGGAGAGAAGGAGAGGAGGGAGGAGAAGAGGAGAGGAGGAGAGGAGGAGAGGAGGAGAGACAGAGAGGAGGAGAGGAGGAGAGGAGGAGAGAAGGAGAGGAGGGAGGAGAAGAGGAGAGGAGGAGAGGAGAGGAGGAGAGGAGGAGAGGAGGGAGGAGAAGAGGAGAGGAGGAGAGGAGAGGAGGAGAGGAGGAGAGGAGAGGAGGAGGGAGGAGAGGAGGAGAGGAGAGGAGGAGAGGAGGAGAGGAGGAGAGTAATACAACAACCACAAAAACATTGTCCGTGTCCCAAATGACACCTATGTTCTA
>NC_092174.1:45439234-45456734 GCF_045791955.1 Oncorhynchus clarkii lewisi
ACTTTCAATAAACAATTCCGCGCAAAGACATGGGGGGAACAGAGGGTTAAATACACAGCATGTTAATGAGGGAGATTGAGACCAGGTGTCTGAGAAGACAAGACAAAACAAATAGAAAATGAAAAGTGGATCGATGATGGCTAGAAGACCGGAGACGCCGACCGCCGAGCGTCACCCGAACAAGGAGAGGAACCGACCTCGGCGGAAGTCGTGACACTGAGTCTGTACATAGTCAAAGCTTCCCTTAAGTTTGGGGTCAGTCTCAGTAGTCAGGTATTCTGCCACTGTGTACTCTCTGTTTCGAGCCAAATCGCATTGTAGTTTGCTCTGTTTTTCTTTCCATGTGTCAAGTAACTCTCTTTTTGTTTTCACGTGATTTGGTTGGGTCTAATTGGGTTTATTTTTTTATTATTATTAGGATCCCAATAAGCAAATGGTGTAACGTTAGCTAATCTTCCTGGTGTCCAACACCAATTAACAATATATTTCAAACAACCACAAATCAAGACTTCAATAAATAAAAATATCCAGAAAATCACATTGTAGGATTTTTTATGAATTTAATTGCAAATGATGGTGGAAAATAAGTATTTGGTCAATAACAAAAGTTTATCTCAATACTTTGTTATATACCCTTTGTTGGCAGAGGTCAAACGTTTTCTTTAAGTCTTCACAAGGTTTTCACACACTGTTGCTGGTATTTTGGCCCATTACTCCATGCAGATCTCCTCTAGAGCAGTGATGTTTTGGGGCTGTTGCTGGGCAACACAGCCTTTCAACTCCCTCCAAAGATTTCCTATGGGGTTGAGATCTGGAGACTGGCTAGGGCACTCGAGGACCTTGAAATGCTTCTTACGATGCCACTCCTTCGTTGCCCGGGCGGTGTATTTGGGATCATTGTTTGGGATCATTGTCATGCTGAAAGACCCAGACACGTTTCATCAATGCCCTTGCTGATGGAAGGAGGTTTTCACTCAAAATCTCACGATACATGGCCCCATTCATTCTTTCCTTTACACGGATCAGTCGTCCTGGTCCCTTTGCAGATAAACAGCCCCAAAGCATGATGTTTCCACCCCCATGCTTCACAGTAGGTATGGTGTTCTTTGGATGCAACTCAGCATTCTTTGTCCTCCAAACACGACGAGTTGAGTTTTTACCAAAAAGTTATATTTTGGTTTCATCTGACCATATGACATTCTCCCAATCTTCATCTGGATCATCCAAATGCAGCCCTGTTTTGAGCAATGAAGAGCTAATCTGGCTGCCCTGTTTTGAGCAACGAAGAACTAATTTAGCAGCCCTGTTTTGAGCAACGAAGAGCTAATCTGGATGCCATGTTTTGCGCAACGAAGAGCTAATTTAGCAGCCCTTTTTTGAGCAACGAAGAGCTAATCTGGCAGCCCTGTTTTGAGCCATTTTTAGCTTTTTTTATATCTTCCTTTGCTGCAGATGACCATATAACTGGACAGTACTCTAAGTGTGATAGGACCAGGGATTGACCATATAACTGGACAGTACTCTAAGTGTGATAGGACCAGGGGTTGACCATATAACTGGACAGTACTCTAAGTGTGATAGGACCAGGGATTGACCATATAACTGGACAGTACTCTAAGTGTGATAGGACCAGAGGTTGACCATATAACTGGACAGTACTCTAAGTGTGATAGGACCAGGGATTGACCATATAACCAGACAGTACTCTAAGTGTGATAGGACCAGGGATTGACCATATAACTGGACAGTACTCTAAGTGTGATAGGACCAGGGGTTGACCATATAACTGGACAGTACTCTAAGTGTGATAGGACCAGGGATTGACCATATAACTGGACAGTACTCTAAGTGTGATAGGACCAGGGATTGACCATATAACTGGACAGTACTCTAAGTGTGATAGGACCAGGGATTGACCATATAACTGGACAGTACTCTAAGTGTGATAGGACCAGGGATTGACCATATAACTGGACAGTACTCTAAGTGTGATAGGACCAGGGATTGACCATATCACTGGACAGTACTCTAAGTGTGATAGGACCAGGGATTGACCATATAACCAGACAGTACTCTAAGTGTGATAGGACCAGGGATTGACCATATAACTGGACAGTACTCTAAGTGTGATAGGACCAGGGATTGACCATGTAACCAGACAGTACTCTAAGTGTGATAGGACCAGGGATTGACCATATAACCAGACAGTACTCTAAGTGTGATAGGACCAGGGATTGACTATATAACTACCACTGATACATCTTTAGAACAATGTTCAGCCATGGTGGTAAAATTGTGATCGATACAAGTTGATGATGCGATACCGGACCTATCAGTGAACGTTCTGGTTGGTGATGTCACAACTTGGGTCAGGTTGGCAACAAAAATATGTTTCTTTCTCATTGGACAGTTGGTTTTCAAAAAAATCTATAACTGATTCAAGTAATTTAGCGAGATCCTAATTGGGATGTCTAGTTTTATGATCCTTTTGATGGCGTAGAAGGCCCTTCTTGCCTTGTCTCTCAGATCGTTCTCAGCTTTGTGGAAGTTACCTGTGGCGCTGCATCCCTGTCTCACCCCACAGCCCAGGAAAGAAACGTGTTTGTGTTTTTTTTTGCCAATTTTAACCGCATACTTGTTTTTGTCTACATGGATTTTATAATGTCATCTGTTTTTCCCCCAACATCAGTTTCCATCAGTTTTTTTATAGCAGACCCTCATGCCAAATTGAGTCAAAAGCTTTTTTGAAATCAACAAAGCATGAGAATACTTTGCCTTTGTTTTGGTTTGTTTGTTTGTCAATTAGGGTGTGCAGGGTGAATACATGGTCTGTTGTACGGTAATTTGGTAAAAAGCCAATTTGACATTTGCTCAGTACATTGTTTTCACTGAGGAAATGTACGAGTCTGCTGTTAATGATAATGCAGAGGATTTTCCCAAGGTTGCAGTTTACGCATAACCCACGGTAGTTTTTTGGTCAAATTTGTCTCCACTTTTGTGGATTGGGGTGATCAGTCCTTGGTTCCAAATATTGGGGAAGAAGCCGGAGCTAAGGATGATGTTAAAGAGTTTAAATCTAGCCAATTGGAATTTGTGGTCTGTATATTTTATAATTTCATTGAGGATACCATCAAGACCACAGGCCTTTTTGGGTTGGAGGGTTTGTCCTGTAGTTCATTCAATGTAATAGTATAATCCAGTGGGTGCTGGTAGTCTCTAATAGTTGACTCCAAGATTTGTATTTGATCATGTATATGTTTTTGCTGTTTGTTCTTTGTTATAGGGTCAAAAAGATTGGAGAAGAGGTTTACCCATACATCTCCATTTTGGATAGATAACTCTTTGTGTTGTTGTTTGTTTAGTGTTTTCCAATTTTCCCAGAAGTGGTTAGATTTTATGGATTGTCTCCTCTCTCTCTGTCTCTCTCTCTCTCTCTCTCTCTCTCTATATATATATATATATATATATGGAGCGAGAAGGAGAAGTCAAGGAAGGAGATATATATATCTCCTTCCTTGTCTTCTCCTTCTCTCTCCATCGACATCCCTTCATCACTCTCTCTCCTATCTCCTCATCCCTCTTTCTCTTCCCCTCTCTCTCTTTTTTCCTTCTCTCTCTCTCCCACTCCCCATCACTACACGCAACTCCTTTCAACCTCTCTTTCTCTCTCTCTCCCCCTCCCTCCTCTCCCTCTTGTAATGTCTCCCTCTAGAGGTAAATGATCGATTGTTGGTTATCTAAAGCTATCATTAGGGGTTTGGCCTCTGTATAGATATGAAAATGATTTAATAAGTGTAAAAACCATGTCATTACCTCGATGGGATCGCTCTCTGCTATCACTGCCTAGTGCTGATGTGTAGTAGAGGAGGCAAACAAATATGCTCACTCTCTCTAGACCTCACAGACATAAAGAGCTTAAACACCGCCACACACACAGACACACACACACACACACACACACACACAGACACACACACAGACACACACACACACACACACATACACACACACACACACACACAGACACACACACACAGACACAGACACACACGGCTTAAACACACACACATACACACACACACACACACACACACACACACACACACACACACACACACACACACACACACACACACACACACACACTTTCTCTGAGACCTCTCCTGCAGGGAGCCAGGCAGTTTATATTGAATTGGTAAGAGAGCAATAGAGAGATAAGTGACAGCAATACCAAGCAGAGCGGTTGGTAATCAGATCAGATCAGAGCGGTTGGTATCAGAGCAGAGCAGAGCGGTTGGTAATCAGATCAGAGCGGTTGGTATCAGAGCAGAGCGGAGCGGTTGGTATCAGAGCAGAGCGGTTGGTATCAGAGCAGAGCGGTTGGTATCAGATCAGAACAGAGCGGTTGGTATCAGATCAGAGCGGTTGGTATCAGAGCAGAGCAGAGCGGTTGGTATCAGATCAGATCAGAGCGGTTGGTATCAGATCAGAGCAGAGAGGTTGTTATCAGAGCAGAGCGGTTGGTATCAGATCAGAGCGGTTGGTATCTGAGCAGAGCGGTTGGTATCTGAGCAGAACAGTTGTTATCAGAGTGGAGCGGTTGGTATCAGAGCAGAGCGGTTGGTATCTGAGCAGAGCGGTTGGTATCTGAGCAGAACAGTTGTTATCAGAGCAGAGCGGTTGATATCAGAGCAGAACGGTTGGTATCAGAGCAGAGCGGTTGGTATCAGATCAGAGCAGAGAGGTTGGTATCAGAGCAGAGCGGTTGGTATCAGATCAGAGCGGTTGGTATCTGAGCAGAGCGGTTGGTATCTGAGCAGAACAGTTGTTATCAGAGTGGAGCGGTTGGTATCAGAGCAGAGCGGTTGGTATCTGAGCAGAGCGGTTGGTATCTGAGCAGAACAGTTGTTATCAGAGCAGAGCGGTTGGTATCAGAGCAGAGTGGTTGTTATCAGAGCAGAGCGGTTGGTATCAGAGTGGAGCGGTTGTTATCAGAGCAGAGTGGTTGGTATCAGAACAGAGCGGTTGGTATCAGAGCAGAGAGGTTGGTATCAGATCAGAGCAGAGCGGTTGGTATCAGAGCAGAGCGGTTGTTATCAGAGCAGAGCGGTTGGTATCAGATCAGAGCGGTTGGTATCAGAGCAGAGAGGTTGGTATCAGATCAGAGCAGAGCGGTTGGTATCAGAGCAGAGCAGAGAGGTTGGTATCGAAGCAGAGCAGTTGGTATCAGATCAGAGCAGAGCGGTTGGTATCAGATCAGAGCAGAGAGGTTGGTATCAGATCAGAGCAGTTGTTATCAGAGCAGAGCGGTTGGTATCAGATCAGAGCAGTTGGTATCATATCAGAGCAGAGCGGTTGGTATCAGAGCAGAACGGTTGGTATCAGAGCAGAGCGGTTGGTATCAGATCAGAGCAGAGTGGTTGGTATCAGAGCAGAGCGGTTGGTATCAGATCAGAGCGGTTGGTATCTGAGCAGAGCGGTTGGTATCTGAGCAGAACAGTTGTTATCAGAGTGGAGCGGTTGGTATCAGGGCAGAGCGGTTGGTATCTGAGCAGAGCGGTTGGTATCTGAGCAGAACAGTTGTTATCAGAGCAGAGCGGTTGGTATCAGATCAGAGCGGTTGGTATCTGAGCAGAGCGGTTGGTATCTGAGCAGAACAGTTGTTATCAGAGTGGAGCGGTTGGTATCAGGGCAGAGCGGTTGGTATCTGAGCAGAGCGGTTGGTATCTGAGCAGAACAGTTGTTATCAGAGCAGAGCGGTTGGTATCAGAGCAGAGCAGAGCGGTTGGTATCAGAGCAGAGCAGAGCGGTTGGTATCAGATCAGATCAGAGCAGTTGGTATCAGATCTGAGCAGAGCGGTTGGTATCAGAGCAGAACGGTTGGTATCAGAGCAGAGCGGTTGGTATCAGATCAGAGCAGAGCGGTTGGTATCTGAGCAGAGTGGTTGGTATCTGAGCAGAACAGTTGTTATCAGAGTGGAGCGGTTGGTATCAGAGCAGAGCGGTTGGTATCTGAGCAGAGCGGTTGGTATCTGAGCAGAACAGTTGTTATCAGAGCAGAGCGGTTGGTATCAGAGCAGAGTGGTTGTTATCAGAGCAGAGCGGTTGGTATCAGAGTGGAGCGGTTGTTATCAGAGCAGAGCGGTTGGTATCTGATCAGAGCGGTTGGTATCAGAGCAGAGAGGTTGGTATCAGATCAGAGCAGAGCGGTTGGTATCAGAGCAGAGCGGTTGTTATCAGAGCAGAGCGGTTGGTATCAGATCAGAGCGGTTGGTATCAGAGCAGAGCGGTTGGTATCAGATCAGAGCAGAGCGGTTGGTATCAGAACAGAGCAGAGCGGTTGGTATCAGAGCAGAGCGGTTGTTATCAGAGCAGAGCGGTTGGTATCAGAGCAGAGCGGTTGGTATCAGATCAGAGCGGTTGGTATCACAGCAGAGCAGTTGGTATCAGAGCAGAGCGGTTGGTATCAGAGCAGAGCGGTTGGTATCAGAGCAGAGCGGTTGTTATCAGAGCAGAGCGGTTGGTATCAGATCAGAGCGGTTGGTATCAGAGCAGAGAGGTTGGTATCAGATCAGAGCAGAGCGGTTGGTATCAGAGCAGAGCAGAGAGGTTGGTATCGAAGCAGAGCGGTTGGTATCAGATCAGAGCAGAGCGGTTGGTATCAGATCAGAGCAGAGCGGTTGGTATCAGATCAGAGCAGGTGTTATCAGAGCAGAGCGGTTGGTATCAGAGCAGAGCGGTTGGTATCAGATCAGAGCAGAGCGGTTGGTATCAGAACAGAGCAGAGCGGTTGGTATCAGAGCAGAGCGGTTGTTATCAGAGCAGAGCGGTTGGTATCAGAGCAGAGCGGTTGGTATCAGATCAGAGCGGTTGGTATCACAGCAGAGCAGTTGGTATCAGAGCAGAGCGGTTGGTATCTGAGCAGAGCGGTTGGTATCTGAGCAGAACAGTTGTTATCAGAGCAGAGCGGTTGGTATCAGAGCAGAGCAGAGCGGTTGGTATCAGAGCAGAGCAGAGCGGTTGGTATCAGATCAGATCAGAGCAGTTGGTATCAGATCTGAGCAGAGCGGTTGGTATCAGAGCAGAACGGTTGGTATCAGAGCAGAGCGGTTGGTATCAGATCAGAGCAGAGCGGTTGGTATCTGAGCAGAGTGGTTGGTATCTGAGCAGAACAGTTGTTATCAGAGTGGAGCGGTTGGTATCAGAGCAGAGCGGTTGGTATCTGAGCAGAGCGGTTGGTATCTGAGCAGAACAGTTGTTATCAGAGCAGAGCGGTTGGTATCAGAGCAGAGTGGTTGTTATCAGAGCAGAGCGGTTGGTATCAGAGTGGAGCGGTTGTTATCAGAGCAGAGCGGTTGGTATCTGATCAGAGCGGTTGGTATCAGAGCAGAGAGGTTGGTATCAGATCAGAGCAGAGCGGTTGGTATCAGAGCAGAGCGGTTGTTATCAGAGCAGAGCGGTTGGTATCAGATCAGAGCGGTTGGTATCAGAGCAGAGCGGTTGGTATCAGATCAGAGCAGAGCGGTTGGTATCAGAACAGAGCAGAGCGGTTGGTATCAGAGCAGAGCGGTTGTTATCAGAGCAGAGCGGTTGGTATCAGAGCAGAGCGGTTGGTATCAGATCAGAGCGGTTGGTATCACAGCAGAGCAGTTGGTATCAGAGCAGAGCGGTTGGTATCAGAGCAGAGCGGTTGTTATCAGAGCAGAGCGGTTGGTATCAGATCAGAGCGGTTGGTATCAGAGCAGAGAGGTTGGTATCAGATCAGAGCAGAGCGGTTGGTATCAGAGCAGAGCAGAGAGGTTGGTATCGAAGCAGAGCGGTTGGTATCAGATCAGAGCAGAGCGGTTGGTATCAGATCAGAGCAGAGCGGTTGGTATCAGATCAGAGCAGGTGTTATCAGAGCAGAGCGGTTGGTATCAGAGCAGAGCGGTTGGTATCAGATCAGAGCAGAGCGGTTGGTATCAGAACAGAGCAGAGCGGTTGGTATCAGAGCAGAGCGGTTGTTATCAGAGCAGAGCGGTTGGTATCAGAGCAGAGCGGTTGGTATCAGATCAGAGCGGTTGGTATCACAGCAGAGCAGTTGGTATCAGAGCAGAGCGGTTGGTATCTGAGCAGAGCGGTTGGTATCTGAGCAGAACAGTTGTTATCAGAGCAGAGCGGTTGGTATCAGAGCAGAGCAGAGCGGTTGGTATCAGAGCAGAGCAGAGCGGTTGGTATCAGATCAGATCAGAGCAGTTGGTATCAGATCTGAGCAGAGCGGTTGGTATCAGAGCAGAACGGTTGGTATCAGAGCAGAGCGGTTGGTATCAGATCAGAGCAGAGCGGTTGGTATCTGAGCAGAGTGGTTGGTATCTGAGCAGAACAGTTGTTATCAGAGTGGAGCGGTTGGTATCAGAGCAGAGCGGTTGGTATCTGAGCAGAGCGGTTGGTATCTGAGCAGAACAGTTGTTATCAGAGCAGAGCGGTTGGTATCAGAGCAGAGTGGTTGTTATCAGAGCAGAGCGGTTGGTATCAGAGTGGAGCGGTTGTTATCAGAGCAGAGCGGTTGGTATCTGATCAGAGCGGTTGGTATCAGAGCAGAGAGGTTGGTATCAGATCAGAGCAGAGCGGTTGGTATCAGAGCAGAGCGGTTGTTATCAGAGCAGAGCGGTTGGTATCAGATCAGAGCGGTTGGTATCAGAGCAGAGCGGTTGGTATCAGATCAGAGCAGAGCGGTTGGTATCAGAACAGAGCAGAGCGGTTGGTATCAGAGCAGAGCGGTTGTTATCAGAGCAGAGCGGTTGGTATCAGAGCAGAGCGGTTGGTATCAGATCAGAGCGGTTGGTATCACAGCAGAGCAGTTGGTATCAGAGCAGAGCGGTTGGTATCAGAGCAGAGCGGTTGTTATCAGAGCAGAGCGGTTGGTATCAGATCAGAGCGGTTGGTATCAGAGCAGAGAGGTTGGTATCAGATCAGAGCAGAGCGGTTGGTATCAGAGCAGAGCAGAGAGGTTGGTATCGAAGCAGAGCGGTTGGTATCAGATCAGAGCAGAGCGGTTGGTATCAGATCAGAGCAGAGCGGTTGGTATCAGATCAGAGCAGGTGTTATCAGAGCAGAGCGGTTGGTATCAGAGCAGAGCGGTTGGTATCAGATCAGAGCAGAGCGGTTGGTATCAGAACAGAGCAGAGCGGTTGGTATCAGAGCAGAGCGGTTGTTATCAGAGCAGAGCGGTTGGTATCAGAGCAGAGCGGTTGGTATCAGATCAGAGCGGTTGGTATCACAGCAGAGCAGTTGGTATCAGAGCAGAGCGGTTGGTATCAGAGCAGAGCGGTTGGTAGCTTTTTGGTGGCTTCTGTTTGAGCAGCTCAGACAGCGCAGGACTGTGGATTAATGTGCATAAACACACACACACACACCAAGGCTGTTTTACTGCATCAGGAAAGATTCTTTAGTTGAAGAAACACAACTCTCCTGTTCTACCTCTTTTCATTCTGTTATGATTATATCAGGGGGGGGGGGGGGGGGGCGGAGCCCCAAAGACAGAGATCCTCATCAGCAGTGAAGTGGTGTCTACACTCCTGGAAGCAGCCTGTGTCTAAATGTAGTTGGGAACACAAGCACTGAGGTTTCCTCTAATCTGTGTGTATGTGTGTGTGCTGTGTGTATGTGTGTGTGCTGTGTGTATGTGTGTGTGTGTGTGTGTTGAGCGCTTGGCTGAGGCAGTCTGATCTAATCGATGCTATCCTGATAAAGATGGTCTCTCCAGAAGCCCCGGTGTTGATCTGATAAGATAATTATTCTCCTGACGCAGCCAGGGTTGACTCTCTTTGGCACACACACACACACACACACACACACACACACAGACACACAGACACACACACACACACACACACACACACACAGACACACACAGACACAGACACACACACACACACACACACACAGACACACACACACACACACACACACACACACACACACACACACACACACAGAGACACACACACACACGCACACACATAGAGAGACACACACACACACACACACAGAGACACACACACAGATAGACACACACCCAAGCTTGCATATTTATACAGCGCACACACAGCGTATACACAGACAGACACACACACACACACACACACACACACACACACACACACACACACACACACACACACACACACACACACACACACACACACATATTGCTTGTCTCCCAGTAAAGTGGGTCTGTCGTGGACATGCTCAATTTGTTTCCCTTCATCTAGGACTAATGTCTTTCTCCTCTACCCAGGGGCTGAGAGCACCAATTCACACACACACACACACACACACACACACACACACACACACACACACACACACACACACACACACACACACACACACGCACACACACACACACACACACACACACACACACACACACACAGAGACACACACACACACACACACACACACACACACACACACACACACACACACACACACACGCACACACACACACACACACACACACACACACACACACAGAGACACACACACACACACACACACACACACACGCACACACACAACACAGCTGGTTAGTGCTCAGGGCACCACCTCCCCAGTCCAGGACCCTCTTCATCAACAGCGTTATTTTCCTTTTAATCATCTTGTTATCTATTTAGCATGATAAAGGTTAGATGTTGGATGAACGGCACATTAGAATTAACATGACGTCATAATGTGCTGATAATTTAGAAAACATTATTTAAATGTCAAGCCACCTTCATGATGAAAAACACACTAATAGTTCTATCTAAATGTCAAACTCTAATTAAATTACATAGAGTAGGGAAGAATAGGGGGTAGGGGAGAGGGGAGAGTAGGGTGGTAGGGGAGAGTAGGGAGTAGGGGAGAGTAGGGGAGAGGGGAGAGTAGGGGAGAGTATTGTGGTAGGGGAGAGTAGGGAGTAGGGGAGAGTAGGGGAGAGGGGAGAGTAGGGGAGATTGGAGAGTAGGGGAGAGGGGAGAGTAGGGGAAAGGAGGGGGTAGGGGAGAGGGGAGGGGAGAGTAGGGGGGATGAGAGAGTAGGGGGTATGAGAGAGTAGGGGGAGTAGGGAGAGTAGGGGGTATGGGAGAGTAGGGGGAGTAGGGAGAGTAGGGTGTATGGGAGATTAGGGTGTATGGGAGAGTAGGGGGAGTAGGGAGAGTAGGGGGTATGGGAGAGTGGCGGGGAGTAGGGAGAGTAGGGGGGTAAGGGAGAGTAGGGCTGTGTGGGGGGTAATTTGTCCACTGATTTACCAATCTAGGGTCCCAAATCACACCCTATTCTCCATAGGTCTCTATATGGGGAATTGGGTGCAATTTGGGATGCTACCTTGGATGAAAACCAATCTAGTTACCTTCCCTGAGTCACCAGTAGAGCTTATTGATCTGTGGCACTCATTTCAGAAAATAGTGAATGAAATGCACTCCAAGACCACTATTTAATGGCAACTGGCAGTACATGCAGCTGTAGCCTGGCTCTGGGTGGCACAACATTATAGTGAATGAAATGAAACGCTTCTCCAAATACAGCCAGATACTAGAATACTTCTCCAAATACAGCCAGATACTAGAATACTTCTCCAAATACAGCCAGATACTAGAATACTACTCCAAATACAGCCAGATACTAGAATACTTCTCCAAATACAGCCAGATACTAGAATACTACTCCAAATACAGCCAGATACTAGAATACTTCTCCAAATACAGCCAGATACTAGAATACTACTCCAAATACAGCCAGATACTAGAATACTTCTCCAAATACAGCCAGATACTAAAACACTACTCCAAATACAGCCAGATACTAGAATACTTCTCCAAATACAGCCAGATACTAGAATACTTCTCCAAATACAGCCAGATACTAGAATACTTCTCCAAATACAGCCAGATACTAGAATACTACTCCAAATACAGCCAGATACTAGAATACTACTCCCAATACAGCCAGATACTAGAATACTACTCCAAATACAGCCAGATACTAGAATACTTCTCCAAATACAGCCAGATACTAGAATACTACTTCAAATACAGCCAGATACTAGAATACTACTCCAAATACAGCCAGATACTAGAATACTTCTCCAAATACTTATCCAAATACAGCCAGATACTAGAATACTACTCCAAATACAGCCAGATACTAGAATACTTATCCAAATACAGCCAGATACTAGAATACTACTCCAAATACAGCCAGATACTAGAATATTACTTCAAATACAGCCAGATACTAGAACACTACTCCAAATACAGCCAGATACTAGAATATTACTCCAAATACAGCCAGATACTAGAATATTACTCCAAATACTTATCCAAATACAGCCAGATACTAGAATACTACTCCAAATACTTATCCAAATGCAGCCAGATACTAGAATACTACTCCAAATACTTATCCAAATACAGCCAGATACTAGAATACTACTTCATATACAGCCAGATACTAGAATACTACTCCAAATACAGCCAGATACTAGAATATTACTCCAAATACAGCCAGATACTAGAATATTACTCCAAATACTTATCCAAATACAGCCAGATACTAGAATATTACTCCAAATACAGCCAGATACTAGAATATTACTCCAAATACTTATCCAAATACAGCCAGATACTAGAATACTTTTCCAAATACAGCCATATACTAGAATATTACTCCAAATACAGCCAGATACTAGAATACTTCTCCAACTACAGCCAGATACTAGAATATTTCTCCAAATACTGCCAGATACTAGAATACTACTCCAAATCCAGCCAGATACTAGAACACTACTCCAAATACAGCCAGATACTAGAACACTACTCCAAATACAGCCAGATACTAGAATATTACTCCAAATACAGCCAGATACTAGAATATTACTCCAAATACTTATCCAAATACAGCCAGATACTAGAATACTACTCCAAATACGTATCCAAATACAGCCAGATACTAGAATACTACTTCAAATACAGCCAGATACTAGAACACTACTCCAAATACAGCCAGATACTAGAATATTACTCCAAATACAGCCAGATACTAGAATATTACTCCAAATACTTATCCAAATACAGCCAGATACTAGAATACTACTCCAAATACTTATCCAAATACAGCCAGATACTAGAATATTACTCCAAATACAGCCAGATACTAGAATATTACTCCAAATACTTATCCAAATACAGCCAGATACTAGAATACTTATCCAAATACAGCCAGATACTAGAATATTACTCCAAATACAGCCAGATACTAGAATACTTCTCCAACTACAGCCAGATACTAGAATACTACTTCATATACAGCCAGATACTAGAATACTACTCCAAATACAGCCAGATACTAGAATATTACTCCAAATACAGCCAGATACTAGAATACTACTCCAAATACAGTCAGATAGTAGAATACTACTCCAAATACAGCCAGATACTAGAATACTACTCCAAATACTTCTCCAAATACAGCCAGATACTAGAATACTTCTCCAAATACAGCCAGATACTAGAATACTACTCCAAATACAGCCAGATACTAGAATACTACTCCAAATACTTATCCAAATACAGCCAGATACTAGAATACTTCTCCAAATACAGCCAGATACTAGAATACTACTCCAAATACTTATCCAAATACAGCCAGATACTAGAATACTTCTCCAAATACAGCCAGATACTAGAATACTTCTCCAAATACAGCCAGATACTAGAATACTTCTCCAAATACAGCCAGATACTAGAATACTACTCCAAATACAGCCAGATACTAGAATACTTCTCCAAATACAGCCAGATACTAGAATACTTCTCCAAATACAGCCAGATACTAGAATACTTCTCCAAATACAGCCAGATACTAGAATACTACTCCAAATACAGCCAGATACTAGAATACTACTCCAAATACAGCCAGATACTAGAATACTTCTCCAAATACAGCCAGATACTAGAATACTACTCCAAATACAGCCAGATACTAGAATACTACTCCAAATACAGCCAGATACTAGAATACTACTCCAAATACTTATCCAAATACAGCCAGATACTAGAATACTTCTCCAAATACAGCCAGATACTAGAATACTTCTCCAAATACAGCCAGATACTAGAATACTTCTCCAAATACAGCCAGATACTAGAATACTACTCCAAATACAGCCAGATACTAGAATACTTCTCCAAATACAGCCAGATACTAGAATACTTCTCCAAATACAGCCAGATACTAGAATACTACTCCAAATACAGCCAGATACTAGAATACTTCTCCAAATACAGCCAGATACTAGAATACTACTCCAAATACAGCCAGATACTAGAATACTTCTCCAAATACAGCCAGATACTAGAATACTACTCCAAATACAGCCAGATACTAGAATACTACTCCAAATACAGCCAGATACTAGAATACTACTCCCAATACGGCCAGATACTAGAATACTACTCCCAATACGGCCAGATACTAGAATACTACTCCCAATACGGCCAGATACTAGAATATTACTCCAAATACAGCCAGATACTAGAATACTTCTCAAAATACAGCCAGATACTAGAATACTACTCCAAATACAGCCAGATACTAGAATACTACTCCCAATACGGCCAGATACTAGAATACTACTCCAAATACAGCCAGATACTAGAATATTACTCCAAATACAGCCAGATACTAGAATACTACTCCAAATACTTATCCAAATACAGCCAGATACTAGAATACTTCTCCAAATACAGCCAGATACTAGAATACTTCTCCAAATACAGCCAGATACTAGAATACTACTCCAAATACAGCCAGATACTAGAATACTACTCCAAATACAGCCAGATACTAGAATACTACTCCCAATACGGCCAGATACTAGAATACTACTCCCAATACGGCCAGATACTAGAATATTACTCCAAATACAGCCAGATACTAGAATACTTCTCCAAATACAGCCAGATACTAGAATACTACTCCAAATACAGCCAGATACTAGAATACTACTCCCAATACGGCCAGATACTAGAATCAAATCAAAATCAAATCAAATCAAATCAAATCAAATTTTATTTGTCACATACACATGGTTAGCAGATGTTAATGCGAGTGTAGCGAAATGCTTGTGCTTCTAGTTCCGACAATGCAGTAATAACAAGTAATCTAACTAACAATTCCAAAACTACTGTCTTGTACACAGTGTAAGGGGATAAAGAATATGTACATAAGGATATATGAATGAGTGATGGTACAGAGCAGCATAGGCAAGATACAGTAGATGGTATCGGGTACAGTATGTACAAATGAGATGAGTATGTAAACAAAGTGGCATAGTATAGTATAAAGTGGCTAGTGATACATGTATTACATAAGGATACCGTCGATGATATAGAGTACAGTATATACGTATGCGTATGAGATGAATAATGTAGGGTAAGTAACATTTATATAAGGTAGCATTGTTTAAAGTGGCTAGTGATATATTTACATCATTTCCCATCAATTCCCATTATTAAAGTGGCTGGAGTTGAGTCAGTGTCAGTGTGTTGGCAGCAGCCACTCAGTGTTAGTGGTGGCTGTTTAACAGTCTGATGGCCTTGAGATAGAAGCTGTTTTTCAGTCTCTCGGTCCCAGCTTTGATGCACCTGTACTGACCTCGCCTTCTGGATGATAGCGGGGTGAACAGGCAGTGGCTCGGGTGGTTGATGTCCTTGATGATCTTTATGGCCTTCCTGTGACATCGGGTGGTGTAGGTGTCCTGGAGGGCAGGTAGTTTGCCCCCGGTGATGCGTTGTGCAGACCTCACTACCCTCTGGAGAGCCTTACGGTTGAGGGCGGTGCAGTTGCCATACCAGGCGGTGATACAGCCCGCCAGGATGCTCTCGATTGTGCATCTGTAGAAGTTTGTGAGTGCTTTTGGTGACAAGCCGAATTTCTTCAGCCTCCTGAGGTTGAAGAGGCGCTGCTGCGCCTTCTTCACGATGCTGTCTGTGTGAGTGGACCAATTCAGTTTGTCTGTGATGTGTATGCCGAGGAACTTAAAACTTGCTACCCTCTCCACTACTGTTCCATCGATGTGGATAGGGGGGTGTTCCCTCTGCTGTTTCCTGAAGTCCACAATCATCTCCTTAGTTTTGTTGACGTTGAGTCTCCAAATACAGCCAGATACTGAAAAGCTAGAACTTTGCTGCTTCGAGGCATACTGTCATAGTACCCGTCATTTTACTCTTCATCTCTAAAAATGTGACCATATTGTTTGATATTAAAGTCATATTTCCAGTACTTACAGATGTAGGATCTTAATTTGATCAATTTATTGCAGGAGCAATTAAACCTCTTACGAAAATGACTTTCATATCAATTATGTTCCACATAATAATTCACATTTCCAGGTTGCTGCGGGATCATTTTCTTTCTCAAATTTAAAGAATAAAAAATTTAAAACATCTGTAGGATGTTCCTCTCTGGAACGCAGCCTCTCAAATATTCGATGATTTACTAAGTCAGCTCCTTTAAATAAAATACTAGAATAGTTTGAGAACATAAGGAACCCCTGTTGTTGTTGTTGTTTATATGTAGATACCAAGCCTCACACAGCTGGGTGTATAAAACCAGTCTCCTGGACAGGGTAATGTAATGTATACGGTCACAGTAGATTGATAAGTTAAAAGGTTCTCCACCTCGTCAACTGTCACTCATACGCCCTCGCTGTGGAGACCTCCCAAATGGCACCCTGTTCCCTATGTAGTGCACTGCTTTATGGTAGTGACCCCTGTAGGCCCTGGTCTAGGTCTCTGGTCTATAGTAGTGCACTATATAGGGAATAGGGCTCTGGTCTATAGTAGTACCACTATATAGGGAATAGGTCTCTGGTCTATAGTAGTGCACTATATAGGGAATAGGCTCTGGTCTATAGTAGTGCACTATATGGGGAATAGGTCTCTGGTCTAAAGTAGTGCACTATATAGGGAAAATGGTTCCATTTGGGAGGCAACCTCTCCCAGCCAGCCACCCAGTTGTCTCTTCTTGAAATTCACACTTTAGTGCATTGGTCACTTTGAGAGCTGGTGGTCTAATTTGATTTGTGTGCCTGGCCACCCTGCCATTCTCTGGGCCTGCGGTGTAACCGTTCCCCACTGCAGTGCAGCCAAGAGATAGTTACGCAAATAAGAGAGCTTAAAGTTAGTTTTTCTGGATGCTTCTTCTTCGCTTTTCCTGAACGATATAGAGGAGAGGCCCGTCTGATTGGCTCTCCTCTCCTTTCCCCTGAACGATATAGAGGAGAGGCCCGTCTGATTGACTCTCCTCTCCTTTCCCCTGAACGATATAGAGGAGAGGCCCGTCTGATTGTCTCTCCTCTCCTTTCCCCTGAACGATATAGAGGAGAGGCCCGTCTGATTGGCTCTCCTCTCCTTTCCCCTGAACGATATAGAGGAGAGGCCCGTCTGATTGGCTCTCCTCTTCTTTCCCTTGAACA
>NC_092174.1:45461734-45471734 GCF_045791955.1 Oncorhynchus clarkii lewisi
TAACAGTGTAATGGTAGTTTAGTTACGACCTGTTTATAACAGCATTATAACAGTGTAATGGTAGTTTAGTTACGACCTGTTTATAACAGCATTATAACAGTGTAATGGTAGTTTAGTTACGACCTGTTTATAACAGCATTATAACAGTGTAATGGTAGTTTAGTTACGACCTGTTTATAACAGCATTATAACAGTGTAATGAAGTGTTAAGAACTCAGAGGGTTACGACAGGGTTATGACATGGTTATAACAGGGTTACGACATGGTTACGACAGGGTTACGACAGGGTTACGACGGGGTTATGATGGGGTTACGACATGGTTTTGAACAGGGCCATGAAGGTTAATAACACATGTATAACTAATCAAATGTTATAGATGGAGCTACGTACAGATTACACAGCAATGTTTACATTTATTATCACGTAATAAGGAGGGTTAAAGGTGGGGTGGTTCAGAGTTGCCAGGTTACATGGGTGGCCCTCTGTAGCTCAGTTGGTAGAGCATGGCTCTTGCAACACCACTATAGTGGGTTTGATTCCCGGGACCCCCCACCCCCCCCGACCCCCCCCCCCCCCCTCCAAAAGAAAAAAACAACAACAAAGATAAAAGTATCTGCCAAATGAGGAAGCAATTATCTTGAAAATATAACTGTTCGTTTCTCTAGCTTGATGTTAACATCAGTAGTTTAGTTGAGTAGAGAGGTTACAGGAACTAATGAACGGCTCAGGGATCGACAGTAATACTCTGAGGCGTTATAACAGGAACTAATGAACGGCTCAGGGATCGACAGTAATACTCTGAGGCGTTATAACAGGAACTAATGAACGGCTCAGGGATCGACAGTAATACTCAGAGGCGTTATAACAGGAACTAATGAACGGCTCAGGAATGGACAGTAATACTCTGAGGCGTTATAACAGGAACTAATGAATGGCTCAGGAATCGACAGTAGAGAGATACTGACAGGATGAGAAAGTCTTGTCAGGTCTGTCTCATATATTTTTAGAGGGAATCTTAAAAGGGAGACAACTGTTTCACAGTATCTGACTTGTGGGAGTGTGTGTGTGTGTGTGTGTGTGTGTGTGTGTGTGTGTGTGTGTGTGTGTGTGTGTGTGTGTGTGTGTGTGTGTGTGTGTGTGTGTGTGTGTGAGTGTGTGTGTGTGTGTGTGTGTGTGTGTGTGTGTGTGTGTGTGTGTGTGTGTGTGCGTTAGTGAGTGTGTGCATGCTCGTGCGTATGTGTGTGTGCGAGGTTGTGTGTGTGTTTACAGTCCCACTGGGAGAAGGAAACAGACATAGATGGGGTGTATCTATCTAGGGCTGTTCTTTCAGAGACTCCCTTTTGACAGAAGAAACCCTCTGTCATTTCATTTCATTTGAAGAAGTAAAATGATCCCTGTCAGTTTGAGAGGACCATGTCTCTCTCTCTCTCTCTCTCAGGCACACAGGCAGACAGACAGACAGATAGATAGACCGACGGACAGGCAGATAGACAGACAGACGGACAGGCAGAGAGACAGACAGGCAGAGAGACAGACAGGGAGACAGATAGATAGACAGACAGACAGACAGACAGGCAGAGAGACAGACAAGCAGAGAGACAGACAAGCAGAGAGACAGACGGACAGACAGACAGACAGACAGACAGACAGAGACAGACAGACAGACAGACAGACAGACAGACAGACAAGCAGAGAGACAGACAAGCAGAGAGACAGACGGACAGACAGACAGACAGACAGACGTACAGACAGACAGATTCTAAGAACATATGAAGGCAGAAGATGATTGGAGAGATTGAATTGGTGGAGATTTCCCTCGGGGAGATCGGTTCAGTGCTCGACCAGTTTGTTTGTATATTTGGATGGATGTGAGAAGGGAAAGTGTTCTTCATTTTTCCCACTCAGTCTCTTCTCATCAAAATACATTCATGGGTATCTGAGTATAATTTCTTTGGGTGTGTGGCACATTGTGAAGGTTTCAGACCTACCTCTCTTTTTGCTGCTTTTCCACAGGCAGCCCAATTCTTCTATTCTGTCATGTTTGGCCATAATCCGACAAAATATCAGAATTGGGGTGGTGCCTGTGTAAACGCAGCATTAGTGTCTGTGATGTTAGTTCTAGTCGTATCCTCTCAGAGTACTAGTATCTGTAACGAAGCTTTGTGTCTCTCTTATGCATTGTATGTTCCTGCCCCCCTCAGTACCGGGAGCTATCCCTCTGGACTCCATCCAGGGCAGTGCTTATGAAGAGAAGATGATCCTGAAATGGAGAGAACCAGCCCAGACCTACGGAATCATCACTCAGTACGAGGTAATTCGTGAATTTATTGATTGATTGAATGAATGATCGATTGATCGAATTTAGTCAATTATCAAACAGTTTTTATTTTTTTTTTCCATTTCTGTCTCTTCTGAATCCTTTTAGAGAACCACTGAAGCAATACATCTCCTTATTCCTGTTGAACAACCTCAAATGGACAAAACAAATCTGAAAATATCACACATCCCAGACCATGTACTTTTCCAGGCTACTAAACTACAGGCTATGTGTCCATGTAATGGTTGTTTATACCCATGCCAGCTAACCAAGCCCCTGAACTATATTTAATGTTGAATATTAGGTAGGTTTTCTACCTTACCCCCCCCCCCCCCCCAAAAAAAAAAATTGAGGAGAATTAGGCATTGGTCTGAAGCCGAAAAATAACGGAAATTCACATGAGCACCACAATGCCTACTCCACCCATGCTCTACCAAGGTTTTACAGCACCACAATGCCTACTCCACCCATGCTCTACCAAGGTTTTCCAGCACACAGCTTTGACCTACAACAGAAGCTACTGCATGTTGGTCTATTGCATTTCAAGCAATGTGTGTGCAGGTTACTTAGGATTCAAACCTCCCAAACTATCTTTTCAAGCTTTTCTTAAAAATTATATTAAAGCAAGCGTTTTTCTGAATTGGCCTATCTCCTGTGTACCACCACTACCATGTCACAACACAACTGATCGGCTCAAGCACAGTAAATTCCACAAATTAACTTTTGACAAGGCACACCTGTTAATTGAAACGCATTCCAGGTGACTACCTCATGAAGCTGGTTGAGAGAATACCAAGAGTGTGCAAAGCTGTCATCAAGGCAGAGGGTGGCTACCTTGATAAATGTAAAATATTAAATATATTTGGATTTGTTTAACACTTTTATGGTTACTACATGACTCCATATTATATTGTTATTTCATAGTTTTGATGTCTTCACTATTATTATATAATGTAGACAATAGTTAAAAATAAAGAAAAATACCTTGAATGACTAGGTGTATCCAAACTTTTGATTGGTACTGTCTATATATACCGTATATATATATTATAACACCTATTCAGCATCGTTCAAACCCTCTTAAGCCTTAGCCCCACCCATCTCTTTAAGGATTCACATGTGAGGCCATGTGCTAAAAAGAGTGAGTAAGGTAGTGTAGTAAACAACCAAAGATTTCAAGACTAAAAGTGGTGAAAGTAGAAGCCTAGAATAAGGAAAAACTCTGTGTAAAAATACACTTTATCTAGTCCTTGGCCTATATTCTCATCTGACTTTGAAAGTGTCCAGATACAAATACATTTTTTTAATTATTAGATGATTCTTATCCAGACACACTTGTGTAAATTTATGGGTCATGTGAAAGAAATGCTATAACCGCCCCCCCCCCCCCCCCCCAGCCACATCTAGCTAAGTGGACTACTGTCTAGACATGTTCATGAAATACAATAGATGACCCTAGTCAACCCCAGACACACCTAGCTAAGTGGATGGGTCACTACTGTCTAGACATGTTCATGAAATACAATAGATGACCCTAGTCAACCCCAGACACACCTAGCTAAGTGGATGGGTCACTACTGTCTAGACATGTTCATGAAATACAATAGATGACCCTAGTCAACCCCAGACACACCTAGCTAAGTGGATGGGTCACCACTGTCTAGACATGTTCACCTAGCTAACTTGATGGGTCACTACTGTCTAGACATGTTCACCTAGCTAACTTGATGGGTCACTACTGTCTAGACATGTTCACCTAGCTAACTTGATGGGTCACTACTGTCTAGACATGTTCACCTAGCTAACTTGATGGGTCACTACTGTCTAGACATGTTCACCTAGCTAACTTGATGGGTCACTACTGTCTAGACATGTTCATCTAGCTAACTTGATGGGTCACTACTGTCTAGACATGTTCACCTAGCTAACTTGATGGGTCACTACTGTCTAGACATGTTCACCTAGCTAACTTGATGGGTCACTACTGTCTAGACATGTTCACCTAGCTAACTTGATGGGTCACTACTGTCTAGACATGTTCACCTAGCTAACTTGATGGGTCACTACTGTCTAGACATGTTCACCTAGCTAACTTGATGGGTCACTACTGTCTAGACATGTTCACCTAGCTAACTTGATGGGTCACTACTGTCTAGACATGTTCACCTAGCTAACTTGATGGGTCATGTGATCATCTGGCGAAGTCTTTCGTTTAGACATGCTTTTATTTATTGTAATTTGTTTATTTACCTGTATTCAACTGTTTTTTATTTTATTTTTTATTTAACCAGGCAAGCCAGTTAAGAACAACTTCTTATTTACAATGACGGCCTACCAAAAGGCAAAAGACCTCCTGCGGGGAGTGGGGCTGGTTTTGAAAAAAAATAAAAATTGAAAAGTGAATGACTAAAGTTATATACATGGGATGCTTTAGTGAATTTCAGAATGTCTGGAATAGAAAAGGCAGAAATAAAACAATTCAATAAAAAGTAAATATAGGACAATACACACATCACGACAAGAGAGACAACACAACACTACATAAATATAGGACAATACACACATCACGATAAGAGAGACAACACAACACTACATAAATATAGGACAATACACACATCACGATAAGAGAGACAACACAACACTACATAAATATAGGACAAAACACACATCACGACAAGAGAGACAACACAACACTACATAAATATAGGACAATACATCACGATAAGAGAGACAACACAACACTACATAAATATAGGACAAAACACACATCACGATAAGAGAGACAACACAACCCTACATAAATATAGGACAAAACACACATCACGATAAGAGAGACAACACAACACTACATAAAGAGAGACCTAAGACAACAACATAGCATGGCAGCAACATCTGCCAACACAGCATGGTAGCAGCACAACATGGTAGCAACACAATATGGCAGCAGCACAACATGGTAGCAGAACAAAACATGGTACAAACATAATTTGGCACAGACAACAGCACAAAGAGCAAGAAGGTAGAGACAACAATACATCACACAAAGCAGCCACAACTGTCAGAAAGAGTGTCCATGATTGAGTCTTTGAATGAAGAGATGAAGGTAAAACTGTCCAGTTTGAGTATTTGTTGCAGCTCGTTCCAGTCGCTAGCTGCAGTGAACTGAAAAGAGGAGCGACCCAGGGATGTGTGCTTTGGGGACCTTTAACAGAATGTGACTGGCAGAACGGGTGTTGTATGTTTAGGATAAGGGCTGAAGTAAATATCTCAGATAGGGGAGAGTGAGGCCTAAGAGGGTTTTATAAATAAGCATCAACCGGTCGGTCTTGCGACGGGAATACAGAGATGATGTCCCGAACGTCGTCAGGGAAATGGCCAAGGTGCAGCATTGTGAGCATACATTTTCCTTTAATGTTATGAATGTCCCCAACAAAACAAGAAACAACAAAAACAAACTTGACGCTGACTAGGACTAAACAGGCCGCTAACACAGACAACTACCCACAACTAAGATGGCAAAACAGGCTGCCTAAGTATGATTCCCAATCAGAGACAACGATAGACAGCTGTCCCTGATTGAGAACCATACCCAGCCAAAACATAGAAACAGAAAACATAGAAATAAAGAAACTAGAATGCCCACCCTAGTCACACCCTGGCCTAACCAAAATAGAGAATAAAGGCCTCTCTATGGCCAGGGCGTGACAAATTACCAGTTGACCAGTTGACCAGATGACAACATGACCCTTGTTTTTACAGAGGGTGCAGTGATGTGTCCTATAAGGAGCATTGGTGGCAAATCTGATGGCCGAATGGTAAAGAACATCTAACCCCTTGAGAGCACCCTTACGTGCCGATCTATAGATTACGTCTCCATAATCTAGCATGTCATCTGAATCAGGGTTATTTTAGCAGCTCGGGTGAAAGAGGAGTGATTACGAAAGAGGAAACCCAGCATATATTTAACTTTAACCTGCAGCTTTGATATGTGCTGAGAGAAGGACAGTGTACCGTCTAGCCATACTCCCAAGTACTTGATTGAGGTGACTACCTCAAGCTCTAAACCCTCAGAGGTAGTAATCACACCTGTGGGCAGAGGGGAATTCTTCTTACCAAACCACATGACCTTTGTTTTGGAGGTGTTCAGAAAAAGGTTACGGGCAGAGAAAGCTTGTTGGACACTAAGAAAGCTTTGTTTTAGAGTGTTTAAAACCTCTTGCAGCTCCCCCCTACTTTGTGCAATTTCCTCCTGAAGACATACCCAAATCTAACAGCCTGTAGCTCAGGCACAGAACCAAGGATATGCATATTCTTGGTACAATTTGAAGGAAAACACTCTGAAGTTTGTGTAAATGTGAATTGAATGTAGGAGAATAACACACAATAGATCTGGTTTAGATAAAACAATGAAAAAAACATGTGTTTTTCTTTTTCTTTTTTGTATCCTCATCTTTAAAATGAACAAGATAAAACAAACATTCAGATAGGATGATGGGGGCAATTTCAGTGAACAATATAAGAGGGCAACAGTACTTGTGCAAAGTTTCAGAATGATAACTTCCAAAATGAGTGTGCTACATGACATTTATCATGAAGTCACCCAGGTGTCCCACACAAGTAGCCCAAATGTACCCAAGTGGCCAAATTGGTGAAGGTATACATTTTGAAACAAATAACTATATACAAAATACCAAAATGGTATTCTAACACACCCCCCCCCCCAAAAAAAAATGGAAAAAAAATGGGGAAAAAAATGGCAAAAAAATAATAATTATTGATAAAAAAAGATTGTAAAAATATATATACATTTACAAAATAACATGGGTAACTATTTACACACTTTCAATATTTGGAAGACCCTCAGTCCTCTATCAAATCAAATCTATTTATATAGCCCCATCCTAAAACTCCAAACAGCAAGCAATGCAGGTGTAGAAGCACACACAATAGATCTGGTTTAGATAAAACAATGAACATTTTTTTTGTATCATTTCAGTGAAATTGTAAATTGAGAAGTGCATGGGGCCTAGGATTGAGCCTTGGGGTACTCCCTTGGTGAAAGGCAGTGGCTGAGACAGCAGATGTCCTGACTTAAGACACTGCACTCTTTGAGAGAGGTAGTTAGCAAACCAGGCCAAAGACTCCTCAGAGACACCGATACTCCTTAGCCGGCCCACAAGAATTGAATGGTCTACCGTATCAAAAGCTTTGGCCAAGTCAATAAAAATAGCAACACAATATTGCTTAGATTCAAGGGCAATAGTGAAATCACTGAGGACCTTTAAGGTTGCAGTGACACATCCATAACCCGAGTGGACACCAGATTGCATACCAGAGAGAATACTACAGACATCAAGAAAGCCAGTCAGTTGATTATTGACACGTTTTTCCAACACGGTTGATAAACAGGGCAAAATAGAAATAGGCCTATAACAGGATCAGCTTGATCGCCCCCTTTAAATAAAGGACAAACTGAGGCTGCCTTCCAAGTAATGTGAACCTCCCCAGAGAGGAGAGACAGGTTATTAAAGGTCACAGATAGGCAATGGCGATGATAGGGGCAGCAACCTTAAAGAAGAAAGTGTCTAAACCCTCTGACCCAGATGTTTTTTTGGGGTCAAGTTTAAGGAGCTCCTTTAGCACCTCGGGCTCAGTGACTGCCTGCAGGGAGAAACTTTGTAGCGGGGCAGGGGAAAAATAGGGAGAAGCATCGAGGATAGTCATTTTAGAAGGTGTGGGAGATGAGGAAATGTTGGACGGGCAAGGAGGCGTGGCTGAGTTAAATAGGAATCCTGACTTAATGAAGTGGTGATTAAAGAGCGCAGCCATGTGCTTATTGTCAGTAACAACCACATCATCAACATTAAGGGACATGTGCTCCTTGTCAGTAACAACCACATCATCAACATGAAGGGACATGTGCTCCTTGTCAGTAACAACCACATCATCAACATGAAGGGACATGGGCTTTATTCTCCAGGTCTTTAACCGTTTTCCAGAACTTCTTGGACTTAGACCCATAGAGAGAGAACTGCTCCTTAAAGTAACTACCTTTGGTCTTCTGGGTAGCCTGAGTGCACTTATTTCTCATGTGCCTGAACAAGAGCCAGTCAGCCTGAGTATGCGTGTGCCGAGCCATTCGCCAAATGCAATTCTTGAGGTGGAGTAAATCTGCAAGATCACGGTCGAACCGGGGGCTGAACCTGTTTTTTTAATTCTCATTTTCATTATGGGGGCGTGTTTGTTAACAATACCACTGAAATTATCAAAAAAGAAGGTCCAAGCGTCTTCGACAGGCTGATTCTATGCCATTTTACAGAGGCCGGGTCATGAAGGAACTCTTGATCTTTAAAATATTTTAGCGAGTTTCTTTGACAAATCAGGGCGGGTCATTTCACTGAGCAGCCATTACGAACACAGGCTGTAAAACAGTGATCACTAAGGTCATTACAGATAACGCCAGGCTAATACCTATCAGGATTATTTGTGAGGATAACATCGAGGAGAGTAGCCTTTTCTGGGTGTTTGGAGTCATACCTTGTGGGATTGGTAATAATCTGAGAAAGATTTAGGGAGTCTCATTGCTTTAGGACTTGGTCAGGTGGTTTAAGCATATCCCAGTTTCGGTCACCTAGCAGGACAAATTCAGACTTAGTGTAAGGGGCCAGGAGAGAGCTTAGGGCAGGTAGGGTACAGGCTGATGGAGGACGATAGCACCCAGCAACAGTCAACGAAGAGATATTTGAAAGTGTAATGCTTAAAACCATTAAATCAAATTGTTTGTGGACAGACTTTGTGGAGACAACCGAGCACTGAAGGTGATCCTTGGTAAAGATTGACACTCCACCACCTTTGGAAGATCTGTCATGCCAAAACAGTTTATAACCAGAAAGGTTAACATCAGCATTCAAAACACTCTTCCTTAACCACATCTCAGTAATGACCAACACATCTGGATTGGAGCTGTAAACCCACACTTTCAATTGATACATTTTAGCTAATACGCTTCTAGTGTTATAACATGCAGAAAACCCAGGCTTTTACAAGAGCAGAAATCAGTGAAACAGATATCAGACCACAAGTCAGAATTGGGGCTAGCAACAGTAGATGGGCCAGGGTGTACATACACATTTCCAGATATCATCAGCAGTAATACAAACAGGGCACGGCAGAGGACAGGTAGAGCTCTGCAGTGTTGATTTATGACATTTGAATGTGCTTTAGATGGCAACAAGATCATATTGTACAGCAATTTCATCAGGTAACATGAATACAAAGCCGGCGAGAGGTGGTTAAAATAGGATGGGAGGCCAAGAGTCTGTGTAACCAATAGAGAGTCAGAGTCCCTAGTGTGGGAACAAACAGTCTGTCCCACGATTGGGTAAACACGAAAGTTCATAGTTAACAAAGCATGCAGGAGTCATGAGGCAAGTAGCAAAATAGTTAAAAATGCACAATAAAAAAATATATTGATTTGGGGCTAGCCATTGCAAGTTCAGAGTTACTAGCCCCAACAGTGTGTGTGTGCTGGAGGGGAGCGAAAGCTCGGGAGAGAGGGGGGAGTGTGGTGGGGGTACCTGTACTAGACAGGTGGAGACAGACCAGGGAGAGAGAGAGGGGGGAGTGTGGTCGGGGGTCCCTATACCAGACAGGTGGAGACAGACCAGGGAGAGAGAGGGGGG
>NC_092174.1:45476734-45556734 GCF_045791955.1 Oncorhynchus clarkii lewisi
AGATAAACAACTAGACTACAGAGAGTTAACATGTTGGGTGATGATACTAGATAAACAACTAGACTACAGAGAGTTAACAGTGATGATACTAGATAAACAACTAGACTACAGAGAGTTAACAGTGATGATACTAGATAAACAACTAGACTACAGAGAGTTAACAGTGATGATACTAGATAAACAACTAGACTACAGAGAGTTAACTTGTTGGGTGATGATACTAGATAAACAACTAGACTACAGAGAGTTAACTTGTTGGGTGATGATACTAGATAAACAACTAGACTACAGAGAGTTAACAGTGATGATACTAGATAAACAACTAGACTACAGAGAGTTAACTTGTTGGGTGATGATACTAGATAAACAACTAGACTACAGAGAGTTAACAGTGATGATACTAGATAAACAACTAGACTACAGAGAGTTAACTTGTTGGGTGATGATACTAGATAAACAACTAGACTACAGAGAGTTAACGTGTTGGGTGATGATACTAGATAAACAACTAGACTACAGAGAGTTAACAGTGATGATACTAGATAAACAACTAGACTACAGAGAGTTAACATGTTGGGTGATGATACTAGATAAACAACTAGACTACAGAGAGTTAACATGTTGGGTGATGATACTAGATAAACAACTAGACTACAGAGAGTTAACATGTTGGGTGATGATACTAGATAAACAACTAGACTACAGAGAGTTAACAGTGATGATACTAGATAAACAACTAGACTACAGAGAGTTAACAGTGATGATACTAGATAAACAACTAGACTACAGAGAGTTAACAGTGATGATACTAGATAAACAACTAGACTACAGAGAGTTAACAGTGATGATACTAGATGAACAACTAGACTACAGAGAGTTAACATGTTGGGTGATGATACTAGATAAACAACTAGACTACAGAGAGTTAACATGTTGGGTGATGATACTAGATAAACAACTAGACTACAGAGAGTTAACAGTGATGATACTAGATAAACAACTAGACTACAGAGAGTTAACAGTGATGATACTAGATAAACAACTAGACTACAGAGAGTTAACAGTGATGATACTAGATAAACAACTAGACTACAGAGAGTTAACAGTGATGATACTAGATAAACAACTAGACTACAGAGAGTTAACAGTGATGATACTAGATAAACAACTAGACTACAGAGAGTTAACATGTTGGGTGATGATACTAGATAAACAACTAGACTACAGAGAGTTAACAGTGATGATACTAGATAAACAACTAGACTACAGAGAGTTAACAGTGATGATACTAGATAAACAACTAGACTACAGAGAGTTAACAGTGATGATACTAGATAAACAACTAGACTACAGAGAGTTAACAGTGATGATACTAGATAAACAACTAGACTACAGAGAGTTAACAGTGATGATACTAGATAAACAACTAGACTACAGAGAGTTAACAGTGATGATACTAGATAAACAACTAGACTACAGAGAGTTAACAGTGATGATACTAGATAAACAACTAGACTACAGAGAGTTAACAGTGATGATACTAGATAAACAACTAGACTACAGAGAGTTAACAGTGATGATACTAGATAAACAACTAGACTACAGAGAGTTAACGTGTTGAGTGATGATACTAGATAAACAACTAGACTACAGAGAGTTAACGTGTTGGGTGATGATACTAGATAAACAACTAGACTACAGAGAGTTAACAGTGATGATACTAGATAAACAACTAGACTACAGAGAGTTAACAGTGATGATACTAGATAAACAACTAGACTACAGAGAGTTAACAGTGATGATACTAGATAAACAACTAGACTACAGAGAGTTAACAGTGATGATACTAGATAAACAACTAGACTACAGAGAGTTAACGTGTTGGGTGATGATACTAGATAAACACCTAGACTACAGAGAGTTAACAGTGATGATACTAGATAAACAACTAGACTACAGAGAGTTAACAGTGATGATACTAGATAAACAACTAGACTACAGAGAGTTAACATGTTGGGTGATGATACTAGATAAACAACTAGACTACAGAGAGTTAACATGTTGGGTGATGATACTAGATAAACAACTAGACTACAGAGAGTTAACAGTGATGATACTAGATAAACAACTAGACTACAGAGAGTTAACAGTGATGATACTAGATAAACAACTAGACTACAGAGAGTTAACATGTTGGGTGATGATACTAGATAAACAACTAGACTACAGAGAGTTAACAGTGATGATACTAGATAAACAACTAGACTACAGAGAGTTAACATGTTGGGTGATGATACTAGATAAACAACTAGACTACAGAGAGTTAACAGTGATGATACTAGATAAACAACTAGACTACAGAGAGTTAACAGTGATGATACTAGATAAACAACTAGACTACAGAGAGTTAACAGTGATGATACTAGATAAAAAACTAGACTACAGAGAGTTAACAGTGATGATACTAGATAAACAACTAGACTACAGAGAGTTAACAGTGATGATACTAGATAAACAACTAGACTACAGAGAGTTAACAGTGATGATACTAGATAAACAACTAGACTACAGAGAGTTAACATGTTGGGTGATGATACTAGATAAACAACTAGACTACAGAGAGTTAACAGTGATGATACTAGATAAACAACTAGACTACAGAGAGTAGGGTTTTGGTTCGAGCAAAAACCTGCGTCCGCAATGGCCCTACCACTGGCCACCCATCTGCACTGTGCAGGAGACATGAATCACTTGGCAGGATCGCTTGTGTTGATCATATTTTCCTGTACTAGCAGGTTACTATCGTGAGAGGAACACATTATGCCCTGCTAGGCTTAAGTACATGTTATAATCATGTCTGTCTGTCTGTCTGTCTGTCTGTCTGTCTGTCTGTCTGTCTGTCTGTTTTCAGATCTCCTTCAAGGCAGTGAGCTCTTTTGATCCTGAGCTGGATCTATCCAACCAGAGTGGGAAAGTCCTGAACCACGTCAACGAAAGCAGCCACATCTTCCTGGGTCTCTACCCAGGATCTACCTACTCCTTCACTCTCAGAGCCTCCACCGCCAAGGGCTATGGCCCCCCAGTCATCACACAGTTCACCACCAAGATATCAGGTCAGTCCCTAGCCCTAGCCCCTAACTCCTACCTCCTAGTCACTAGTACAGATCCAAGGGCTATGGCCCCCGGTCATCACACAGTTCACCACCAAGATATCAGGTCAGTCCCTAGCCCTAGCCCCTAACTCCTACCTCCTAGTCACTAGTACAGATCCAAGGGCACTGTTCACCAGTCTAAAATGTATCCCTGGTCACTAACACTACACCCCTATCCTCTATCCTCTAGCCTAGACACTAACACTACACCCCTTATCCTCTAGCCTAGACACTAACACTAGACCCCTATCCTCTAGCCTAGACACTAAAACTAGACCTCTATCTTCTAGCCTAGACACTAACACTAGACCCTCTATCCTCTAGCCTAGACACTAACATTAGACCCCTTATCCTCTAGCCTAGACACTAACACTAGACCCTCTATCTTCTAGCCTAGACACTAACACTAGACCCCTATCCTCTAGCCTAGACACTAAAACTAGACCTCTATCCTCTAGCCTAGACACTAACACTAGACCCTCTATCCTCTAGCCTAGACACTAAAACTAGACCTCTATCCTCTAGCCTAGACACTAACACTAGACCACTATCCTCTAGCCTAGACACTAACACTAGACCCCTATCCTCTTGGTTCTGGTGTTGCTCTTAAAGGATTGATTAGGTATAGGCAATATGTTTGTACCTTCACCTTGCCTTCTGGCATTTGAATCAATTATCACATGTTGCACCATAGTGCGTATAGCTTTTGCAAATGTTCCACACCAATCCCTCGGTGGGCATAGGGGAATGTTTCTAATGTTTGGGCATAGGGGAATGTTTCTAATGTTTGTAAAGGAGTCTTGACGTGTGTGTTGTCTTTCGATCTAGAGGAGACTGATGTGTGTGTTGTCCTTCTATCTAGAGGAGACTGATGTGTGTGTTGTCCTTCTATCTAGAGGAGACTGATGTGTGTGTTGTCCTTCTATCTAGAGGAGACTAATGTGTGTGTGTGTTGTCCTTCTAGCTCCATCCATGCCAGCCTATGACCAGGAGACATCTCTGAACCAGACAGACAGCACAGTGACTGTCCTGCTGAAACCTGCACAGAGCCGAGGGGCACCTGTCAGGTAGGATGGTACACACACACAAATCTAGTTTTATGAAATCTGTTTGACTACACCAAAACAGGTCCTCTTAGCACCGTGTAATGACAAGAACACAACGGCCACGGTAATACGCTGCCATCACCAAGTTCCAGGAACCTAGATGTGTTTTGTAGATGTAATCCTGAAGAAGAAGAGAAGAAGAACCTTCTTCCTTTTAAAGCGGAGAACAAAGGGTTCAGAATCTCTTTCCTCCAAAGGCCTTTTTATGTACCGCGCCGGGTCTGGGTTCAGTGGGTTCAACTCACACCGAGCCACCAGGCTGGTACGGGGAACACAGGCCCTCTCTCTGCTGGATGGGTCAATCATTAGTTAATATCAGACAAGTTACGCTGCGGTAGGGACACTGCGGTAGGGACACTGTGGTGACACAGATGCATCATGCAAGACAGCGTTTTCTCTGGCATCTTCTTTCTCGTTAGGAAGGACATCTGGTGTTAATGAGGGATGTTTGATCGATGTCTTACAAACTGCCATATTCTAATACACAACAATGTTAGACTGACTGTACACTAATACACCCTATGCAAATCAATCCAGAGAGAGAGAGAGAGAGAGACAGAGAGAGACACAGAGAGAGACACAGAGAGAGACACAGAGAGAGACACAGAGAGAGAGACAGAGAGAGAGACAGGGAGAGAGAGAGGGAGACAGAGACAGAGAGAGAGACAGAGAGAGACACAGAGAGAAACACAGAGAGAGAGACAGAGAGAGAGACAGGGAGAGAGAGACAGAGACAGAGAGAGAGAGAGAGAGATCCTCATCTTGGATTATACATGAAGGTGATAATATACGATGAGATTTGACTTGATATAAAACTTGATATAAAAACAGATTTTTACACTTTATCATCTAATCTGAGTCCTTTAGAGATGAAAGATATCAGCCTGCAGGTCCTCAGTCAGGCCTGTTAACTCTTATGCCACGTTTAGTTGCCCTCGCTAATGCCTGAACAAAAAAGAGAGAACGATCTGTTATGAATGCATTTTAGGTATCATTGGCGAGGGCAGCTATTTGGCAGCATTTTAGGTGTCGGCAGCCTAGACACTAACACTAGACCCCTATCCTCTAGCCTAGACACTAACACTAGACCCCAGAAAGTTTCCAAATTAATGTCTCAAAGACAGGAAAATAGACAAGAAATTAGACAGGAAAAAATACAGGAAAATGACAACAAAATTAAAAGAAAGACAAGAAGAAAGCCAGAGTGTTATTAATATTGCTAGCAGGTAGCTACCGCACCGTTTGATTCTGTTCAGGGGCCTTGTTCAGCCTGCCATACGGTCTAATTACTAACGTATGTTTAGAATGAATACACTGTGAATGACACACACACACACACACACACACACACACACACACACACACACACACACGCGCACACACACACACGCACACACGCGCCCGCACACACACACACACACACACACACACACACGCACACACACACACACACACACACACACACACACACACACACACACACACACAGAAAAACAAACACACACACACACACAGCGTGAATCAGATGATGAGATGCATTACCAATCTGTGTTACTTCTCAGTTAACCGATAGAAGCCGGGCCTCGCCCCTCTGCAAAGAACGAAGACTGTAGTTCCCTCTTTGGAGATTAGCACTTGGATTCACTTTGTTAACTTTTAGCCAGAGCATGAGATTGAATGCCAATGTTCTACAACAGGGGTGTCAAAGTCAAATGGACGGAGGGCCAAATAAAAAAATCAGCTACAAGACGAGGGCCGGACTGTTCGAATGTTCATTGAAAAATGTTTAAATGACGCATATAGTCTAGTGAACCTAATTGAACCTACTGAAAACCTAACAAATATATTACAATATGATCAGATAAATAAAGCAATATTTTCTTATGGCTCTGTCAGTAATCTTTAATTTTCAACAGACACAAAAGACAAATTTCCTTTATATAAATATCCCCATAACATGAACATTAAATGAAAGAAACCGGTATTCAAGGCACCATCAGTAGACTATATTTTCTATTTTAGCAAAAGTGGGCTAAATTTACTTCAAAGAAAAAACAATAATAGCAATTTTCTATCATCCACTCAACTGAAATATTTTTAAAATATAATTGGATTGAAATACAAAAAAATAAAGTGCAAAAATCTATTAATCAAAAACAACACTTTGTTTAAGGAGAAGTAACATGCAGTGAAAACAAATATTAAATTTTAACTTTTAAACTTGAACTGAGTAAAAACTCTAAATATGTGATTGCACAGTAATGTTCACTTGTTTGAGGTTGAGGGTGATACTTGGTGGTGTCCCATCTTTTCCACAAGTTCATCAATGTTCGGGGTAAGGCTCTGAGCTGAAGAAATCCTCAGAATTGAGTGGAGGTGTTCAGCAGTAAGTCGACTTCTGTGTGATGTTTTGTTCAGGTTCATCAAAGAAAACAGTTGTTCACACAGGTATGTGCTGCCAAACATAGACAACGTTTGAGCAGCCTGGATGCGCAGCTGGGGCATTGTGCCGGGGAGGAAACGGGCGAACTCCGCAGCACCCACTGCCGCATATTTTGCCCTCAGTGCATCATTGCATTGGAGGTCAATCAACTCCATTTGGAGGTTTGGTGGTGAGCTTTCCACGTCAACAGCAAATGGGTTACCGAGCAGTTCCAACCTGCTTTTTTGTGCTTCAAAGTCAGCAAATCGGCGTCGAAAGTCAGCGGCAAGCATACCTATTTTATCAGCCAACTGTGTGCTCGGGAACGCACTGGTAGAGAGCTTCTCTTTCATGGTCTGGCAGCTGGGAAAGTGGCTCAAATTTTCTTTCCGCATCTGCGTCTCCCACAGAGTCAGTTTGGTTTTAAATGCCTTCACTGTACTGTACATATCAGAGATGACACGATCCCGACCCTGCAGCTGCAAGTTTATTGCATTCAGATGACTCGTAATGTCACACAGAAAAGCCATTTCACACAGAAACATTTCGTCTCGGAGTTGTGTTGTGTCTTTCCCTTTGCTGTCCAAGAACAGACAAATCTCCTCACGAAGCTCGAAACATCTTTGAAGCACCTTTCCCTGGCTTAGCCATCGCACCTCTGTGTGATAAGGCAAATCACCATGCTCCGTTTCTAACTCCGTCAGAAATGCCTTGAACTGGCGGTGATTCAAACCTTTGGCTCTGATAAAGTTAACTGTGCGCGTGATGATGCTCATTACATGCTCCATTTTCAAGGCTTTACCGCACAACGCTTCCTGGTGTATGATACAATGATAAGCTGTCAGCTCACCTGTCGCGTTTTCCTCTTGCATCTTTTCCCGTATCTTCGCCACCAGTCCGCTCCTGTGTCCACACATCGCAGGTGCTCCGTCGGTTGTCAAACCCACGAGTTTTTCCCAAGGCAGCTCCATCTCATTTACACATCTTGACACCTCTTCATACAAATCATGCCCCGTAGTTGTGCCATGCATAGGACGTAAAGCCAAAAACTCCTCTGTCACGCTTAGGTTGGAGTCCACTCCGCGGATGAAAATTGACAACTGGGCAATGTCAGAAATGTCGGTGCTCTCATCCACAGCCAAGGAATATGCAATAAAATCTTTTCCCTTTTTCACAAGCTGCTCTTTTAGATTGATGGACAACTGGTCTACTCTCTCGGCAATGGTGTTTCTGCTCAGACTCACATTTAAAAAGAGTTGCCTTTTTTCTGGGCAAACTTCGTCACAAACTTTAATCATGCAGTTTTTGATGAAATCCCCCTCCGTAAATGGCCGGGCTGATTTAGCGATCTCTTCTGCCAAAATAAAACTGGCCTTGACAGCAGCCTGGCCTTGTGATTTGGCTTTTTTGAACAGAGCCTGTCGAGATTTGAGGCCTCGTTTTAATTCCTCTGCCTTTTGTAGCCTTTGTTCCATGTCCATATTCTTGTTTTTGTCCGCGTGTTTCGTTTCATAATGTCGTCTCAGATTATACTCTTTCAGTACCGCCACACTTTCTCCACACAGAAGACACACAGGTTTTCCAGCTACCTTCGTGAACATATACTCCGACTCCCACCTTGTTTGAAACCCCCGGTTCTCAGTATCCACCTTCCGTTTTGCCATTTTTGATGGGTATCTGAAAGTTAATTTTACTGTGATGCTGACGACTGCTGTGCCAATAAATATTGAAATGAAGCAGCCTACTGCTCGGTGCGTCACCTTTGCATTGTGGGAAATGTAGTATTGGTGCGTGTAAAAGATCTGCGGGCTGCCGGCTTGCTGCGGGCCGGTTCTAATAATAAATCAAGATCATCCCAGGGGCCGTAAAAAACCTTCTTGCGGGCCGGATGTGGCCCGCGGGCCTTGACTCTGACATATGTGTTCTACAACATAAGCCTAAGTACTGAATACTGATATCTCATTGATCTAACGAGGAGATAGCTAGATATCTATAGTGTTCAACACTAGAGAAAGGACTGGTGTTTTCATATGGAATAACCTTAACCACTAGAGAAAGGACTGGTGGTTTCATATGGAATAACCTTAACCACTATAAATCAAATCAAATCAAATTTTATTTGTCACATACACATGGTTAGCAGATGTTAATGCGAGTGTAGCGAAATGCTTGTGCTTCTAGTTCCGACAATGCAGTAATAACCAACAAGTAATCTAACTAACAATTCCAAAACTACTGTCTTGTACACAGTGTAAGGGGATAAAGAATATGTACATAAGGATATATGAATGAGTGATGGTACAGAGCAGCATAGGCAAGATACAGTAGATGGTATCGAGTACAGTATATACATATGAGATGAGTATGTAAACAAAGTGGCATAGTTAAAGTGGCTAGTGATACATGTATTACATAAGGATACAGTCGATGATATAGAGTACAGTATATACGTATGCATATGAGATGAATAATGTAGGGTAAGTAACATTATATAAGGTAGCATTGTTTAAAGTGGCTAGTGATATATTTACATCATTTCCCATCAATTCCCATTATTAAAGTGGCTGGAGTTGAGTCAGTGTCAGTGTGTTGGCAGCAGCCACTCAATGTTAGTGGTGGCTGTTTAACAGTCTGATGGCCTTGAGATAGAAGCTGTTTTTCAGTCTCTCGGTCCCAGCTTTGATGCACCTGTACTGACCTCGCCTTCTGGATGATAGCGGGGTGAACAGGCAGTGGCTCGGGTGGTTGATGTCCTTGATGATCTTTATGGCCTTCCTGTGACATCGGGTGGTGTAGGTGTCCTGGAGGGCAGGTAGTTTGCCCCCGGTGATGCGTTGTGCAGACCTCACTACCCTCTGGAGAGCCTTACGGTTGAGGGCGGAGCAGTTGCCGTACCAGGCTGTGATACAGCCCGCCAGGATGCTCTCGATTGTGCATCTGTAGAAGTTTGTGAGTGCTTTTGGTGACAAGCCGAATTTCTTCAGCCTCCTGAGGTTGAAGAGGCGCTGCTGCGCCTTCTTCACAATGCTGTCTGTGTGAGTGGACCAATTCAGTTTGTCTGTGATGTGTATGCCGAGGAACTTAAAACTTGCTACCCTCTCCACTACTGTTCCATCGATGTGGATAGGGGGGTGTTCCCTCTGCTGTTTCCTGAAGTCCACAATCAGAGAAAGGGCTAGAGAAAGGACTGGTGGTTTCATATGGAATAACCTTAACCACTAGAGAAAGGACTGGTGGTTTCATATGGAATAACCTTAACCACTAGAGAAAGGACTGGTGGTTTCATATGGAATAACCTTAACCACTAGAGAAAGGACTGGTGGTTTCATATGGAATAACCTTAACCACTAGAGAAAGGACTGGTGGTTTCATATGGAATAACCTTAACCACTAGAGAAAGGACTGGTGGTTTCATATGGAATAACCTTAACCACTAGAGAAAGGACTGGTGGTTTCATATGGAATAACCTTAACCACTAGAGAAAGGACTGGTGGTTTCATATGGAATAACCTTAACCACTAGAGAAAGGACTCGTGGTTTCATATGGAATAACCTTAACCACTAGAGAAAGGACTGGTGGTTTCATATGGAATAACCTTAACCACTAGAGAAAGGACTGGTGGTTTCATATGGAATAACCTTAACCACTAGAGAAAGGACTGGTGGTTTCATATGGAATAACCTTAACCACTAGAGAAAGGACTCGTGGTTTCATATGGAATAACCTTAACCACTAGAGAAAGGACTGGTGGTTTCATATGGAATAACCTTAACCACTAGAGAAAGGACTGGTGGTTTCATATGGAATAACCTTAACCACTAGAGAAAGGACTGGTGGTTTCATATGGAATAACCTTAACCACTAGAGAAAGGACTGGTGGTTTCATATGGAATAACCTTAACCACTAGAGAAAGGACTGGTGGTTTCTGAATTGTTGAGTCATTTTGTGATTAAGGTAAGAGATAATTGAAAGTTTGGGAGTATACACCTACTCTATTTCACTGTCTCTCTCTCTCTCTCTCTCTCTCTCTCTGGGTCTCCCTCTTTCTCTCTTTCTCTCTCTCTCTCTCTCTCTCTGGGCCTCCCTCTCAATTCAATTCAAGGGGCTTTATTGGCATGGGAAACATGTGTTAACATTGCCAAAACAAGTGAAGTAGGTAATATAAAAAAGTGAAATAAACAATACAAATGAACAATAAACATTACACATACAGAAGTTCTAAAATAATAAAGTATATTATGTCGATTTACAGAGCTGTAACGATGTACAAATGGTTGAAGTACAAAAGGGAAAATAAATAAGCATAAATATGGGTTGTATTTACAATGGTGTTTGTTCTTCACTGGTTGCCCTTTTCTCGTGGCAACAGGTCACATATCTTGCTGCTGTGATGGCAAACTGTGGAATGAAGTAGATATGGGAGTTTATCAAAATTGGATTTGTTTTCAAATTCTTTGTGGATCTGTGTAATCTGAGGGAAATATGTGTCTCTAATATGGTCATACATTGGGCAGGAGGTTAGGAAGTGCAGCTCAGTTTCCACCTCATTTTGTGGGCAGTGTGCACATAGCTTGTCTTCTCTTGGGGGCCATGTCTGCCTACCGTGGCCTTTCTCAATAGCAAGGCTATGCTCACTGAGTCTGTACATAGTCAAAGCTTTCCTTAAGTTTGGGTCAGTCACAGTGGTCAGGTATTCTGCCACTGTGTACTCTCTGTTTAGGGCCAAATAGCATTCTAGTTTGCTCTGTTTTTTTGTTAATTCTTTCCAATGTGTCAAGTAATTATCTTTTTGTTTTCTCATGATTTGGTTGGGTCTAATTGTGCTGCTGTCCCAGGGCTCTGTGGGGTGTGTTTGTGTTTGTGAACAGAGCCCCAGGACCAGCTTGCTTAGGGGACTCTTCTCCAGGTTCATCTCTCTGTAGGTGATGGCTTTGTTATGGAAGGTTTGTGAATCGCTTCCTTTTAGGTGGTTGTAGAATTTAACGGCTCTTTTCTGGATTTTGATAATTAGTGGGTTTCGACCTAATTCTGCTCTGCATTAATTATTTGGTGTTTTACATTGTGCACTGAGGATATTTTTGCAGAATTTTGAATGCAGAGTCTCAATTTGGTGTTTGTCCCATTTTGTGAATTCTTGGTTGGTGAGAATGCCCTTCTTGCCTTGTCTCTCAGATCGTTCACAGCTTTGTGGAAGTTACCTGTGGCGCTGATGTTTAGGCCAAGGTATGTATAGTTTTTTTGTGTGCTCTAGGGCAACGGTGTCTAGATGGAATTTATATTTGTGGTCCTGGCGACTGGGTTCTTCATTTTGTCTGTCCTGCTGTGGTGTCGACACTATGGTCAGGGTCTGGTTGGTCAGGGTCTGGTGTGGACTGTTCTGCTGTGGTGTCGACACTATGGTCAGGGTCTGGTGTGGACAGTTCTGCTGTGGTGTCGACACTATGGTCAGGGTCTGGTGGGTCAGGGTCTGGTGTGGACTGTTCTGCTGTGGTGTCGATGCTATGGTCAGGGTCTGGTTGGTCAGGGTCTGGTGTGGACTGTTCTGCTGTGATGTCGACGCTATGGTCAGGGTCTGGTGTGGACAGTTCTGCTGTGGTGTCGACGCTATGGTCAGGGTCTGGTGGGTCAGGGTCTGGTGTGGACTGTTCTGCTGTGGTGTCGACGCTATGGTCAGGGTCTGGTGGGTCAGGGTCTGGTGTGGACTGTTGTGCTGTGATGTCGACACTATGGTCAGGGTCTGGTGGGTCAGGGTCTGGTGTGGACTGTTGTGCTGTGATGTCGACACTATGGTCAGGGTCTGGTGTGGACTGTTCTGCTGTGGTGTCGACACTATGGTCAGGGTCTGGTGGGTCAGGGTCTGGTGTGGACTGTTCTGCTGTGGTGTCGACACTATGGTCAGGGTCTGGTGTGGACTGTTCTGCTGTGGTGTCGACTCTATGGTCAGGGTCTGGTGGGTCAGGGTCTGGTGTGGACTGTTCTGCTGTGATGTCGACACTATGGTCAGGGTCTGGTGTGGACTGTTCTGCTGTGGTGTCGAGACTTTTGTCGGGTGCTGAGTTGGGCTGTTCTGCTGGCTTCTCTGTGGGGGTGGCCACCTCTCTAGTGGGTTGTTCACTGTCACATGCCATCACCCTCACCTTCTCCTCCAGCAGTCTGATCCTCTCCCCTAGTGCTCTGTTCTTCTCCTGCTCTTGCTTTTTATATTGTTGTAGTTGTCTCACCACAGTCCAGAGTTTAGATATGTCTCTGTCCACCTCCAACTCTCCGGGTCTGGTTAAGGGGGTGTTGTTGTGCTGGACTGTTGTCTGGGTCTGTGCTGACTGAAGTGTAATCACCTGCTGTTCCAACTCCACCTGCCTTACCTCCAGCTGGGTAAATGTATCCTTCATTTCAATGAGAGGGTAGTACTCTGTGCTGGGAGGTTGCTTTCCGCTTGGGGATGCTCGTCTGTGGGGTTATATAATGAAGAGGTCTGGTCTGACTCGCTCGGGGTGGAGGTATCTTTCTCAAGGGACAGCTTCTCCTGCTGGGCTAATTATTTGATTAAGTCCATCTGAAACTGTTTGGGGTTGCCCTGTACCAATACTGTTCCAGACTTATAGAGATGTATATTAGCTGACTCAGAGTCCTCGTTGTCTAGTTTCCTGAGTTTCCACCCCTCGTTAACCCCCCCTCTCTTAACAAAGGGGTAGTGTGCTAATATAGCACTGTGCCATGTCAGTGGATGGTTCGTGTGGAAGATGAGGAAGATGAGGAAGATGAGGTTGCTGATGTTTCCATTTTTATAATAGTCAGCAAACAGTATCTCTTGATTTCCCATAAGGAGCTTTATTTTTTGTGATATTTTCTTGCCTTATCATTCTTTACATACACAGGGTACTGTATTTTAATTACCTCTGAACAGCGGGGTTGGGGGGGGGGGGGGGGGGTGCTTCTAAGGCCTCTCCATTTGGTTGGGGTAGACTGTGTGACTCTCCTGCCATTGTTGGGCTAAAGGGCTTTGACACTTCTCACTTGACACGTCAGTGCTAGTTCAGTCCTTATAAAGTCATGTATTTTTCTTCTTGGCTTTTGGAAATAAAATATAGCTTCAGACTAAACATTACTCACTCAGTTCCAGGTTGTTTTCAGGTTTCTGTTGTTTTCCAGAGCATTTGCTGTATAGCGTTGGAATAATCATCTTTTGTAAGCCTTCCAGGTAATTCTGTCCAAAATCAGGTTGTAGGTTTTGAGTTTTGATTTGGAGTGAAGGTTATGTTGTGGAGGGTAGTATCCTGTATATGTCCTGGTGACATAGTGTTGTGGAGGGTAATATCCTGTATATGTCCTGGTGACATAGTGTTGTAGAGGGTAATATTCTGTATATGTCCTGGTGACATAGTGTTGGGGAGGGTAGTATCCTGTATATGTCCTGGTGACATAGTGTTGTGGAGGGTAGTATCCTGTATATGTCCTGGTGACATAGTGAGGGTTATGTTGTGGAGGGTAGCATCCTGTATATGTCCTGGTGACATAGTGTTGTAGAGGGTAGTATCCAGCATATATCCTGGTGACACAGTGTTGTGGAGGGTAGTATCCTGTATATGTCCTGGTGACATAGTGAAGGTTGTGTTGTGGAGGGTAGTGTCCTGTATATGTCCTGGTGACATAGTGAAGGTTATGTTGTAGAGGGTAGTGTCCTGTATCCTCTCTCTCACCCTGTTCTGCTGGGTGCTCAGAGGGGGCGAGATCCCCTGGGCTTGGGGTTCTTCAATTGTCTGTTTTGCTGTGGTGTTGAGACTTTTGTTGGGAGCTGAGGTGGGCTGTTCTGCTGGCTTCTCTGTGGGGGTGGCCACCTCTCTAGTGGGTTGTTCTCTGTCACACGACACCCCCCCCCCCCCTCTCCTTCTCTCTCTGGGTCCCTCTCTCTCCCTCTCTCTCTCTGGGTCTCTCTCTCTCTCTCTCTCTCTCTATGGGTCTCCCTCCCTCTCTCTCTCTCTCTCTCTCTCTCTCTCAATTCAATTCAAGGGGCTTTATTGACATGGGAAACAAAAGTGAAATAAACAATACAAATTAACAGTAAACATTACACATACATAAGTTTCAAAACAATAAAGACAATAAAGACACATAGTGGGTACCTCCAGTATGTGTGGATGCTGGCAGGCTGGGTACCTCCACTATGTGTGGATGCTGGCAGGCTGGGTACCTCCACTATGTGTGGATACTGGCAGGCTGGGTACCTCCACTATGTGTGGATACTGGCAGGCTGGGTACCTCCACTATGTGTGGATGCTGGCAGGCTGAGTACCTCCACTATGTGTGGATGCTGGCAGGCTGGGTACCTCCACTATGTGTGGATGCTGGCAGGCTGGGTACCTCCACTATGTGTGGATGCTGGCAGGCTGGGTACCTCCACTATGTGTGGATACTGGCAGGCTGGGTACCTCCACTATGTGTGGATGCTGGCAGGCTGAGTACCTCCACTATGTGTGGATGCTGGCAGGCTGGGTACCTCCACTATGTGTGGATGCTGGCAGGCTGGGTACCTCCACTATGTGTGGATACTGGCAGGCTGGGTACCTCCACTATGTGTGGATACTGGCAGGCTGGGTACCTCCACTATGTGTGGATGCTGGCAGGCTGAGTACCTCCAGTATGTGTGGATGCTGGCAGGCTGGGTACCTCCACTATGTGTGGATGCTGGCAGGCTGGGTACCTCCACTATGTGTCCAGTATGTGTGTGGATGCTGGCAGGACAATGATAAAGAACTTAAAAACTCTAAAAACATGTTTGTTAGAAGGGCCGTGCTGCATCACCAGTTACCAATAGGCCTATGTGATTTTTCTTCCCACCTACTGAACCAGGGGTGAATTTAAATATATTCTACTATGCAATAGTCCCATCTTAAATGAACAGGTTTTTACCAAGGGAACCACAGTGTTACCTACCCGGTATCGCAGCAGAGTCGGGCCTTGTGACTGGGGTTTGATTCGATGACTCTTATCTAGCCGTCTGATTGGCTTTTGGGGGTTGCAGTGGTGTCTGGGTAGCCATCGTTAAAAAAACCAACGATGTTTCCTTCAACATCACTGAATATTACCCACAGTTCAACATTAGATATCATATGTTCATATGTTCATATGTTAATATGTTAATTATCGTATGTTAAGCTTCTTCATCAGCTTTCAGTTCACATATTGTGACACATCGTTATATATATATATATATATAAATTAAATAGCATTAATTTACAGATGAAGGAAGAGGCAGTGATCTTTCATATATATTTTCATATTTGTGTAATTACTATTCGGTATAAAAATATATGTTGATGCTGGTTAGCTAATCTCGTGGAGGACGACCACAGTCGTGCGTTACAGGGAACATGTTTTGCCAGAGGGCTTTGACACGCACACACACACACACACACACACAGTTGTTTTTCCAGAGGGCCCTCTCTCCACTAGCTGTCCCTGTAAAAGGATTAAGCAGAGTGTCTATCAGTCAGAGGTGTCGTGTTGAAAACTAAAATGGCCCCTCATCACATCAGCAGCCAGAAGACGCCTCTTCACTCAGTCACTCTCAGGGATGCGTCTCAATAAATGTTGATATACCTTTAAATAAATAAATACCCACTATGTTGATATACTTCTAATTAAATACCCACTATGTTGATATACCTCTAATTAAATACCTAATATGTTGATATACCTCTAATTAAATACCCACTATATTGATATACCTCTAAATAAATAAATACCCACTATGTTGATATACCTTTAAATAAATACATACCCACTATGTTGATATACCTCTAAATAAATACCCACTATGTTGAAATACCTTTAAATAAATAAATACCCACTATGTTGAAATACCTTTAAAAAAATAACCACTATGTTGATATACCTCTAATTAAATAACCACTAAGTTGATATACCTTTAAAAAAATAACCACTATGTTGATATACCTCTAATTAAATAACCACTATGTTGATATACCTTTAAAAAAATAACCACTATGTTGATATACCTCTAATTAAATACCTAATATGTTGATATACCTCTAAATAAATACCCACTATGTTGATATACCTCTAATTAAATAACCACTATGTTGATATACCTTTAAAAAAATAACCACTATGTTGATATACCTCTAATTAAATACCTAATATGTTGATATACCTCTAATTAAATACCCACTATGTTGATATATCTCTAAATAAATACCCACTATGTTAATATACCTCTAATTAAATAAATGCCCACTATGTTGATTTACCTCTAAAGAAATACCCACTATGTTGATTTACCTCTAAATAAATACCCACTATGTTGATTTACCTCTAAATAAATACCCACTATGTTGATAGACCTCTAAATAAATAAATACCCACTATGTTGATATACCTCTAATTAAATAACCACTATGTTGATATACTTCTAATTAAATACCCACTATGTTGATATACCTCTAATTAAATAACCACTATGTTGATATACTTCTAATTAAATACCCACTATGTTGATATACCTCTAATTAAATACCCACTATGTTGATATACCTCTAATTAAATACCCGCTATGTTGATATACCTCTAAATAAATAAATACACACTATGTTGATAGACCTCTAAATAAATACCCACTATGTTGATAGACCTCTAAATAAATAAATATCCCACTATGTTGATATACCTCTAAATAAATACCCACTATGTTGATATACCTCTAAATAAATACCCACTATGTTGATATACCTGGAAATAAATACCTACTATGTTGATATACCTCTAATTAAATACCTAATATGTTGACATACCTCTAATTAAATACCCACTATGTTGATATACTCTAATTAAATACATGTTCTCTATGTCTCTTTTGGAAGCAGATTATTTGGAACCCAATGGTGTACCCTGTTTTTATCTCCTCCTCTTCGTCATCCTCCTCTTCCTCTTCTATCATCACCTATGCCTTGGGCCAGAACCCACGCATATTGAGACACTGATCTGGCGTACATAAACTGTAGTATATACGACCTGGTTGTTTTTACAGAAAATTAGAGTTTATTTTCCTACTACTTTCTACCCCATAGCGCTAAATATCATCTTTACCCAGCTATGCATGCCTCTGAAAATCAGTTAAGTGATTTTCTACACTCCTTAAAATAAGCCTTCAATGTCTTTGATCCTCCCATCATACACACACACACACACGCACGCACGCACGCACGCACGCGCACACACACACACACACACACACACACACACACACACACACACACACACACACACACACACACACACACAGCTATAAAATAATTGCCGGAGCTGGTGTGTAAATGATGTGGCACATTTCAACAGCAGCAGCGTTTTACGATTTAACGGTAAACGGTAATCTAGGAGATAGGGGGTTAAAGACTGAGAGGACTGACTAGAGGAGGCTGGGGAGATGCTGGGTCAGGAGAGGGGGTTAAAGACTGAGAGGACTGACTAGAGGAGGCTGGGGAGATGCTGGGTCAGGAGAGGGGGTTAAAGACTGAGAGGACTGACTAGAGGAGGCTGGGGAGATGCTGGGTCAGGAGAGGGGGTTAAAGACTGAGAGGACTGACTAGAGGAGGCTGGGGAGATGCTGGGTCAGGAGAGGGGGTTAAAGACTGAGAGGACTGACTAGAGGAGGCTGGGGAGATGCTGGGTCAGGAGAGGGGGTTAAAGACTGAGAGGACTGACTAGAGGAGGCTGGGGAGATGCTGGGTCAGGAGAGGGGGTTAAAGACTGAGAGGACTGACTAGAGGAGGCTGGGGAGATGCTGGGTCAGGAGAGAGGGTTAAAGACTGAGAGGACAGGCTGGAGGAGGTTGGGGAGATGCTGGGTCAGGAGAGGGGGTTAAAGACTGAGAGGACTGACTAGAGGAGGCTGGGGAGATGCTGGGTCAGGAGATAGGGGGTTAAAGACTGAGAGGACAGGCTGGGGAGATGCTGGGTCAGGAGAGGGGGTTAAAGACTGAGAGGACTGACTAGAGGAGACTGGGGAGATGCTGGGTCAGGAGATAGGGGGTTAAAGACAGAGGACAGGCTGGGGAAATGCTGGGTCAGGAGAGGGGGTTAAAGACTGAGAGGACTGACTAGAGGAGGGAGAGAGATGGATAGAGGGGTGAGAGGGAGAGAGAATGGGAGTGAGAGAGACCGATGAGAGTCAGAGGAGCAGCATGATTGAAATACTCCCCACAGCCTATCAACCCACAGCCTATCATACACAGCCTATCACAGACAGCCTATCACACACAGCCTATCATCCCACATCAAAAATACATCTGATTTTCAGGTCACAATCCAGTCAATCCACCATAATTGGTGTGAGTCACACAGAGGGAGGTGGGCGGAGGGGGGGGGGGGGGAGAGGCGGAGGGTTGGAACTCTATCGGTCGAGATGAGCAGCCTGTGCAGAGGAACCTAATTGGTGTCAGCTCAGGTTGCCTCTGTGTGTGTGTGTGTGTGTGTGTGTGTGTGTGTGTGTGTGTGTGTGTGTGTGTGTGTGTGTGTGTGGTACGTGGCAAACAGGAATACGGGTTCTACCCTGCAGGCCCCCTCCAGACCCCTGTGTCCCACCTCTTAACAGCTTAAGCCATTGTTCTCAAATCACTTTTCTCCTCGCTTCCCTCTCTTTTTTCATTTTTTTTTTCTTCATTTTTTGTGTAGGCGTTTGTAATGAGGAATTAGCTGCAATGGTGTGATTTTTTTTAAAGGTGAGAGAGACAAGCATCATGCGATGGGATCTGGCGTTAGACTTGTTCTACTATACAGGCCCATTTTCATCTATTTAACCATGTTATCTGATGTAGGTGTTAGTTCTCTGGAAAGGTTAGGGGGGCGGGGTTACGCTCCAACTTCACCGAGGATACAGTTTTGGACTGTTATCATCTGATCAGTAGTCATACCTTTCACAATATATTGTATTATATTGGTTTAAATATATTCCCACAGATCTCCTGCAGACATATCAGTTCCCACAGATCTCCTGCAGACATATCAGTTCCCACAGATCTCCTGCAGACATATCAGTTCCCATAGATCTCATGCAGACATATCAGTTCCCACAGATCTCCTGCAGACATATCAGTTCCCACAGATCTCCTGCAGACATATCAGTTCCCACAGATCTCCTGCAGACATATCAGTTCCCACAGATCTCCTGCAGACATATCAGTTCCCACAGATCTCCTGCAGACATATCAGTTCCCACAGATCTCCTGCAGACATATCAGTTCCCACAGATCTCCTGCAGACATATCAGTTCCCACAGATCTCCTGCAGACATATCAGTTCCCACAGATCTCCTGCAGACATATCAGCTCCCACAGCTCTCCTGCAGATGTATCAGCTCCCACAGCTCTCCTGCAGACATATCAGCTCCAATAGATCTCCTGCAGACATATCAGTTCCCACAGATCTCCTGCAGACATATCAGTTCCCACAGATCTCCTGCAGACATATCAGTTCCCACAGATCTCCTGCAGACATATCAGTTTCCACAGATCTCATGCAGACATATCAGTTTCCACAGATCTCCTGCAGACATATCAGTTCCCACAGATCTCCTGCAGACATATCAGTTCCCACAGATCTCCTGCAGACATATCAGTTCCCACAGATCTCCTGCAGACATATCAGCTCCCACAGAACTCCTGCAGACATATCAGTTCCCACAGATCTCCTGCAGACATATCAGTTCCCATAGATCTCCTGCAGACATATCAGTTCCCACAGATCTCCTGCAGACATATCAGTTCCCACAGATCTCCTGCAGACATATCAGTTCCCACAGATCTCCTGCAGACATATCAGTTCCCACAGATCTCATGCAGACATATCAGTTCCCACAGATCTCCTGCAGACATATCAGTTCCCACAGATCTCCTGCAGACATATCAGTTCCCACAGATCTCCTGCAGACATATCAGTTCCCACAGATCTCCTGCAGACATATCAGCTCCCACAGATCTCCTGCAGACATATCAGTTCCCACAGATCTCCTGCAGACATATCAGCTCCCACAGAACTCCTGCAGACATATCAGTTCCCACAGATCTCCTGCAGACATATCAGTTCCCATAGATCTCCTGCAGACATATCAGTTCCCACAGATCTCCTGCAGACATATCAGTTCCCACAGATCTCCTGCAGACATATCAGTTCCCACAGATCTCCTGCAGACACAAACAGGTTAATGTCAAGCCCCGCATGTTTTTTTTTTTCAAAAGTCTCATGGAATGTAGGTTCTACATTGAACACCACACATTGGCTGCTACTGTAGGCTGAATTATAGAACAGCTTTTTCCCATGTTACAATGTTATGGGATTCATTTTCACCATTGTTTTTGATGGTAGGCCACTCTGGTAGGCCTACATTATGATCTAATAGCCACAGTTGGCCACTGTTAAAAACTGTAACTTAAAGCAGGTACAGCCTCAGTGTTCACAGTAAACCTGTAACTTAAAGCAGGTACAGCCTCAGTGTTCACAGTAAAACTGTAACTTAAAGCAGGTACAGCCTCAGTGTTCACAGTAAACCTGTAACTTAAAGCAGGTACAGCCTCAGTGTTCACAGTAAAACTGTAACTTAAAGCAGGTACAGCCTCAGTGTTCACAGTAAAACTGTAACTTAAAGCAGGTAGAGCCTCAGTGTTCACAGTAAAACTGTAACTTAAAGTGGGTACAGCCTCAGTGTTCACAGTAAAACTGTAACTTAAAGCAGGTACAGCCTCAGTGTTCACAGTAAAACTGTAACTTAAAGCAGGTACAGCCTCAGTGTTCACAGTAAAACTGTAACTTAAAGCAGGTACAGCCTCAGTGTTCACAGTAAAACTGTAACTTAAAGCAGGTACAGCCTCAGTGTTCACAGTAAAACACAGCAGAGGCAGCAGAGACTCACCTCAAGCAAGACAATATTGTAGACTAGTACAACAGTTGTTACCAAAATAAATAACAATATGTGTTATTGTGCTGATGTGAGAGAGACCAAGGTCGATATGTTTGTATCGCATATTTCTACTTGACAAAAGTCTCTCCTCAGCTCAGCCTCTGGCTCTTTACCTGGCCTTAGGAAAGAGAATAGAAAAAGATCCTATTTGTTCCTCAGAATAAGGGACGGTAGATTGATGGGGAATCTCAAGTACTCTCGTGGATGAAAATCGGAAAAACACCTTACTTGACACTCAGTGTCATAAACCATTATGACACATGGTCATAACCATGTATCATAAAATGTCATAACTTGTCATAACCTGTAATAATATGTTAATAACACTGTCATATATTTACACCTGTTGTGACATATATCGTTTTATCTTATTGCTGGTTATAACACCCACATAAGAGTGTTATAACCCACTAAACCAGCCACACAAGGAATAACATTCCATTACACCATAGCCTACTTGTCAACAGCATGTTTATGTTATAATAATATTATTAATGATAATCAGTCTCCACATTAGTGATAACCAGTCTCCACATTAGTGATAACCAGTCTCCACATTAATGATAACCAGTCTCCACATTAGTGATAACCAGTCTCCACATTAGTGATAACCAGTCTCCACATTAGTGATAACCAGTCTCCACATTAGTGATAACCAGTCTCCACATTAATGATAACCAGTCTCCACATTAGTGATAACCAGTCTCCACATTAATGATAACCGGTCTCCACATTAATGATAACCAGTCCTCACATTGGTGATAACCCATCTCCACATTAGTGATAACCAGTCTCCACATTACGTCTCCACATGAATGATAACCAGTCTCCACATGAATGATAACCAGTCTCCACATTAGTGATAACCAGTCTCCACATTAATGATAACCAGTCTCCACATTAGTGATAACCAGTCTCCACATTAGTGATAACCAGTCTCCACATTAGTGATAACCAGTCGCCACATTACTTCTCCACATGAATGATAACCAGTCTCCACATGAATGATAACCGGTCTCCACATTAATGATAACCAGTCCTCACATTGGTGATAACCCATCTCCACATTAGTGATAACCAGTCTCCACATTACGTCTCCACATGAATGATAACCAGTCTCCACATGAATGATAACCAGTCTCCACATTAGTGATAACCAGTCTCCACATTAATGATAACCAGTCTCCACATTAGTGATAACCAGTCTCCACATTAGTGATAACCAGTCTCCACATTAGTGATAACCAGTCTCCACATTAATGATAACCAGTCTCCACATTAGTGATAACCAGTCTCCACATTAGTGATAACCAGTCTCCACATTAGTGATAACCAGTCTCCACATTAATGATAACCAGTCTCCACATTAGTGATAACCAGTCTCCACATTAATGATAACCGGTCTCCACATTAATGATAACCAGTCCTCACATTGGTGATAACCCATCTCCACATTAGTGATAACCAGTCTCCACATTACGTCTCCACATGAATGATAACCAGTCTCCACATGAATGATAACCAGTCTCCACATTAGTGATAACCAGTCTCCACATTAATGATAACCAGTCTCCACATGAGTGATAACCAGTCTCCACATTAGTGATAACCAGTCTCCACATTAGTGATAACCAGTCGCCACATTACTTCTCCACATGAATGATAACCAGTCTCCACATGAATGATAACCAGTCTCCACATTAGTGATAACCAGTCTCCATATTAATGATAACCAGTCTCCACATTAGTGATAACCAGTCTCCACATTAGTGATAACCAGTCTTCACATTAGTGATAACCAGTCTCCACATTAGTGATAACCAGTCGCCACATTACTTCTCCACATGAATGATAACCAGTCTCCACATTAGTGATAACCAGTCTCCACATTAATGATAACCAGTCTCCACATTAGTGATAACCAGTCTCCACATTAATGATAACCAGTCTCCACATAAATGATAACCAGTCCTCACATTGGTGATAACCCATCTCCACATTAGTGATAACCAGTCTCCACATTACGTCTCCACATGAATGATAAGCAGTCTCCACATGAATGATAACCAGTCTCCACATTAGTGATAACCAGTCTCCACATGAATGATAACCAGTCTCCACATTAGTGATAACCAGTCTCCACATTAGTGATAACCAGTCTCCACATTAGTGACAACCAGTCTCCACATTAGTGATAACCAGTCTCCACATTAGTGATAACCAGTCTCCACATTAATGATAACCAGTCTCCACATTAGTGATAACCAGTCTCCACATTAATGATAACCAGTCTTCACATTAGTGATAACCAGTCTCCACATTAATGATAACCAGTCTCCACATTAGTGATAACCAGTCTCCACGTTAATGATAACCAGTCCTCACATTGGTGATAACCCATCTCCACATTAGTGACAACCAGTCTCCACATTAGTGATAACCAGTCTCCACATTGGTGATAACCAGTCAAATAAAGGCATATGTTCTCATTGGTCTGCTTTAAAGAGGAAATCTGCAGTTGGACTTTAAAAATCAACGATATATATATATATATTCCCGTTGATTCTTGAAGAATGTGACGTATCGTAAAACCACAGGAGAGATGGTTTTCCATCCTCAGACCTTGACTGGCTACCACCTCTGACTGTCCCCCTCTCTAATAGAAGAAACCCTGCATGCCGTGATGACACAGCCCTCCACTCATTCTCCTCTATAGCACTATTTCCCCTTTTATGCCCTCTTTTTTCCTCTTGACTTGTTCATTATTCAAACTCTCAGAGGTCACCATCTCTTTTCATTTCCTCTCAGTGGAGGCCTCTGTGTTTAGTTCAAACACCCCCCCCCCCCCCCCCCCCCCATGAGCCTCACACAGCCCCTCACAGAGATCCCTCTGTCTGGAATGGCCTGCTTAGCAGGGAGAGAAAGTGTCTGTCCTGTAGACGGCAGCGTTAGTATGCTCCTCACACCTGTTAGTATGTTAACTATCACACCTGTTAGTATGTTAACTATCACACCTGTTAGTATGTTGTCTATCACACCTGTTAGTATGTTAACTATCACACCTGTTAGTATGTTAACTATCACACCTGTTAGTATGTTAACTATCACACCTGTTAGTATGCTCCTCACACCTGTTAGTATGTTAACTATCACACCTGTTAGTATGTTAACTATCACACCTGTTCACTATGTCTATTGTGTCACCTGCTGTGCATGTGTGTGTGTGTGTAAAAGAGAGAGAGAGAGAGAGAGATAGAGGGGGGGGGTGAGAGTGAGATAAAGAGAAATGTAGAATAAAGAACCTTGATTGGAGAGGCTTCTTTGACATTCATTTAAAAGGGCGTGTTTAAAACTACCACTCAGCAGCTAATTAACACCGTGATGGAAAAGAGCGTGTTTAAAACTACCACTCAGCAGCTAATTAACACCGTGATGGAAAAGGGCGTGTTTAAAACTACCACTCAGCAGCTAATTAACACCGTGATGGAAAAGGGCGTGTTTAAAACTACCACTCAGCAGCTAATTAACACCGTGATGGAAAAGGGCGTGTTTAAAACTACCACTCAGCAGCTAATTAACACCGTGATGGAAAAGGGCGTGTTTAAAACTACCACTCAGCAGCTAATTAACACCGTGATGGAAAAGGGCGTGTTTAAAACTACCACTCAGCAGCTAATTAACACCGTGATGGAAAAGGGCGTGTTTAAAACTACCACTCAGCAGCTAATTAACACCGTGATGGAAAAGGGCGTGTTTAAAACTACCACTCAGCAGCTAATTAACACCGTGATGGAAAAGGGCGTGTTTAAAACTACCACTCAGCAGCTAATTAACACCGTGATGGAAAAGGGCGTGTTTAAAACTACCACTCAGCAGCTAATTAACACCGGGATGGAACAGAGAAATAGAAAAGTGATTGAAAAAGTTAAATCAAGACTGCATTGCCATTATTATGCACTTATTTTTAAGTTAATTACAGTCACGGACAAACAGAAAGAGCAAATTGGCCAATTATTCTCTGTGTGTGTGTGGGGGGGGGGGGGGGGGGTGGGGGGGGGTTTCTACTAAACAAGATGGAATTGTTTTAAGAAGGTCATACTAAGGATCATTTAGCTGTTTGATTTAGAATCCCTTGATCCCTTGAAGGATAAATAATAAAATAATGATAATAATATTTGATGGAAATGTGTATTTGGCCTTACTGCTATTAACCCATACAAAAGCATTGAATAACAGATTCACTACATGGAACAACAACAGATAGTCCCCCCCGAAAGAAATCTAAAAGAGGTTTGTTCTGAAGTTCCATGGTTCTTCATTTAAAAGTCACCTTTGTAATCGCACCAGGCGCCATGTTGGAAGACCTAAGTCAGTCTATTGGAAGTCCTCCAATTGTCCACATGGCCGGCTGCATTTTGCTACAACCGGAAACTTCCGGAAGATTGCCCTTTATTTTTTTTATTTTTTAAGAACCCAGAAAATGGAGGCGGTGAGAAAACAATTAATCATTAGCTCGTTAGCTTGCAATAGAAACTTAGTGTGCAGGCTACCTCAAATGAGCTGCTAACGTAACGTTCGCTAGTTCGCTAACTTTGCATACTGTATAGCTAGCTAAGTGAATTAAATATCACCGGCTTGCTAACTTCATATTAGCTAGTTAGCTTGCTATCTTGATGTATTTATCATTGTAACCCGACATGCATTTGTAGCTATGTCTAACAGCCATGGAAGAGGGTGAAAGGATTAGCTAGCAGTTTCAGCTGTCAGAGAAGGGAGAGTAGGCTACTCTGGATAGGGCAGGTACCTTTCTGGGAGAACATTATGAAACAATTCTCAAGTCCCAGTTCCTAGTGATAAAAATGGAGGACAGAGAGATATAGCAACATAATATTCAGCTAAAATGCAAGAAAATTACTTTTGATGTTAATTTGAGTAAATCTGAATCCCCTTTTAGCCAGGAACCCTTTTCAGCCTACATTACATGTTTGCAATTCAAGACAAGGTGATTTTTATTGCTCTGTTATCAGTGTCAGTGTTGAGTAGACCGAGGCTACCATCGTATCAAAGGCCACATTTTTCCCGTGCAAAGTAAAGAAACATCTCTGATATAACAAATGGCCGTTGTCTTTCCTGCTTTTTTTTTAGAGAAGCCAAATACTCCACAGAAAATGACCGTGGTGATGAATCAACTAGTTTTTAGGCACAGTTATCATGCAGTTTGGGGTAAAGCCACTCGGCTGTTTTTGTCTGAAGTATGAGGTGTAGGAGGTCTTCCAACATGGCCTCCAGGAGTCGTCGTACGTCAACGGCAAGCCCTTTGTAGGGAACTGCAAGCCCTTTGTATCAAGCCCTGGTGTTAGTATTTTGTGTTTTCTCTATTATTTTGGTCAGGCCAGGGTGTGACATGGGTTATTTATGTGGTGTGTTTTGTCTTGGGGTTTTTGTAGGTTATGGGATTGTGGTATAGTAGAGTTGTCTAGGTAAGTCTATGGTTGCCTAGAGTGGTTCTCAATCAGAGGCAGGTGTTTATCGTTGTCTCTGATTGGGAACCATATTTAGGCAGCCATATTCTTTGAGTGTTTAAGGGGTGATTGTTCCTGTCTCTGTGTTTGTTTGCACCAGATAGGGCTGTTTAGGTTTTTCGCGTTACGTTTATTGTTTTTGTATTGTATCGGCATTATCTTTATTAAAGATGTATGAAGATAACCACGCTGCATTTTGGTCCGATCCCTGCTATACCTCCTCTTCAGAGGAAGAGGAAAACCTTAACACTTTGTAGGGAACTGCAAGCCCTTTGTAGGGAACCTTCAGATGAGTCTTGTGAGCAAAGCAACCGGCATGTACAGTACCAGTCAAAATGTCTCATTCAAGGGTTTTTTCTTTATTTTACTATTTTCTACATTGTAGAATAATAGTGAAGACATCAACTATGAAATAACACACATGGAATCATGCAGTAACCAAAAAGTGTTTAATAAATCAAAATTGATTTTAGATTTTAGATTCTTTATACAGTATTTGTCAGGGTCACATCCAAATGTTGTAGAACTTATATGATTAAATATGAAACTATTTGTGAGAAGATGTAATGTGAATTTAAATGAGATAATAGTTTTTCATATGAAGTCTTAACCAGTCCGTGACCACACCCACATAAAACACATGACGAAAGGAGGGAACACCCCTTTTTCACAGAGTGCTTAAATAAATAGGATTCGTGACAAAATATACATTAGGCCAACGAGACTGACTGCGTGAGCTAAAAGGTACGGACGGAAGGACTCTGAAACTCTGAAACTTTCAACATAGAAAAATAGAATGTCTCTACAAGTGTGGCAAGTGGGCAGTGTGAACCGGATGTCACGAATAGTTAGACTCTATAGACCAGCTACGTGCAGCGCAAGCTGAATACTTTACAAATGGTTAAGACATCTACAAAACTAAAGACTACACAGTCACAGTCTGCGGGGTGTATATGTAAAATAGTCTAGGAAAACTTGGCCGAAGACGAGAGACAAAAAAAACTAAACGATTTCCTCTCACCACTCTATTCTAAGTTACAGAGCTGCTGAGGACATGTTGACTTCTGGTGGACAACCAGAGACATTCTGTCGACTGACCAGAAAACGGACTGGCGATTTCAACAGAGAGATAACAAAGGCATATAATCATAAATATGTATATTGCAATCATTTTCTAATGAACGGGCGTTCATGTGCAAAGTATTAGCATTTCCATGAGCGTAGTTATCAGCTGTGTGTACGATAGTGAAGTCCTTTGTCTTTTCTCCCGCTCTTTCTTACATGCCCCTCCCTTTTCATTTTCATTTTGAGTAACAAGCCGTCATATCGTTTAAGTCCACTAGGGACCTTTCATTGCATTATGTAGTAATCAATGCGTAAGCTATTCTGTTTGTGTATATGTAATTCTGTGTGATTATTTAGTTAGTTAGCAATTTAATAATTAAGCCACTTTTATATCGCTGATTCAAAATTTATGCTAGGATTTGGGCAGATATCCAAGGATTTTGCAACATTCAGAATAAGACCGATACAGTAGAAGTTAACAATTTATTAATTTGATTGATGACTGAAATGTAAGAGAACTTTATATATTTAAGACTTAATTCGGAAAATGGTAACTCATTAAATAAACTTTTTCCATGGTGCCCCAAGATTGCTAATGAGTTACAGGATTAATTTAATCATTGTGGTAATAGTTCCTCGCTTTGATAAAACAGCCGTTTTAACATTAATGATAGTAAAGACACAACAGTCCTGTTGAAAAACAAATGATAGTCCTACTAAGCGCAAACCAGATAAGATGGCGTTTCTCTGTGGTAGCCATGATCCACCCCTACACCATCACACCTCCTCCATGCTTCACAGTGGTTGCCATGATGGTTAAGTGTGCCTTGAATTCTAAAGCAATCACAGACAGTGTCACCAGCAGAGCACCCCACACCATCACACCTCCTCCTCCGTGCTTCACGGTGGGAACCACACATGCAGAACCTACTCTGCATCTTATAAAGACACGGCTGTTGGAAAAAAAACTAAAATTTGGACTCAGAGCAAAGGACAGATTTCTACCAGTCTAATGTCCATTACTCGTGTTTCTTGGCCCAAGCAAGTCTCTTCTTCTTATTGGTGTCCTTTAGCAGTGGTTTCTTTACATCAATTCGACCATGAAGGCCTGATTCACACAGTCTCCTCTGAACAGTTGATGTTGAGATGCGTCTGTTACTTGAACTCTGAAAGGCATTTATTTGGGCTTTCAAAGTTCTCAACATTTTCCGGATTGACTGACCTTTCTGTTTTAAAGTAATGATGGGCTGTAGTTTCGCTTTGCTTATTTGAGCTGTTCTTGCCATAATATGGACTTGGTCTTTTACCAAATAGGACTATCTTCTGTAAATCACCTCTACATTGTCACAACACAACTCAAACGTGTTAAAAAGAAGGAAAGATATTCAGAGAATGTACTTTTAACAAGTCACACATGTTCATTGAAATGCATTCCAGGTGACTACCTCATGAAGCTGGTTGAGAGAATGCCAAGGGTGTGTAAAGCTGTCATCTTGTTGAAGGGAGGCTACTTTGAAGTACAGTATCTCGAATATTAAATATATTTAGATTTATTTAGCACTATTTTGGTTACTACATGATTCCATGTGTGTTATTTCATAGTTTTGATGTCTTCACTATTATTCTACAATGTAGAAAATATGAACAATAAAGAAAACCCTTGAATGAGTAGGTGTGTCCAAACTTTTGACTGGTACTGTACATGTTCGTGAGAGTCTCACCTTTCATATTGGTCTGTTGCCCAAACTGTTCGGACAAGATATCCCTATGTTAACCTGACAGATTTTTATGGGGACTGTTTTATTATGCTAATTCGATTGCTGCGGCGGTGCAGACATCGTCCTTAGAGAGTTAAGCTAGAAACGTCAATCAATCTTTAAAACGAGCAGTGGAATAGTGAGCTCTTACGCAACTTTTTTTTAAATATATTTTATACTTGTTCAACTATTAAGCTTTTTGTCCTCCTCCCACTTTCATGGGATTTCCTCGACATTCTTTTGATCCCATTGTGACATCATCACTTCCACTGTAATTGCAACAATGTAACTTTGACAGAAACCCATGTTGGAACAAACAAATAAACAACATCTAATGCTGAGCCAATGCCCTAGACTACAGCACAGTGAGGTCAGGCCATATGCTGCGAGATAAAGCCAACAACCAATTGACCATAAAGATGATTATAAACGGAATGGTAATCTGACTTTAGGATGTTCTAATATATCTAATATATTCCAGGTTTGTCTGGAAAACGTGTGTTTGAAAGGTTATCTGGGAATATAACATGAACAGTGTATAAATATAGTTGATTAAATTACATAAGTCTATGTTAACTACTAGTGCCTCCCTCTGCCTCTAATGGCCTTTTCCCAGATGTCTGTCGTTATTAATAGCTACTGAATGTATAAAATACTAGCTCGGCTCAGTGTTCTCTGTCTTAATTCACCATTTTGTCTTTATACACTGAGTGTGCAAAAAATGAGGAACACCTTCCTAATACTGAGTTACAACCACAGTGGTCTAGTCCCCCCAATGTTGAAGTGAAACCACAGTGGTTTAGTCCCCCCAATGTTGATGTGGAAACCACAGTGGTCTAGTCCCCCCCAATGTTGAAGTGAAACCACAGTGGTCTAGTCCCCCCAATGTTGATGTGGAAACCACAGTGGTCTAGTCCCCCCAATGTTGATGTGGAAACCACAGTGGTCTAGTCCCCCCAATGTTGATGTGGAAACCACAGTGGTCTAGTCCCCCCAATGTTGAAGTGAAACCACAGTGGTCAAGTCCCCCCAATGCTGAAGTGAAACCACAGTGGTCTAGTCCCCCCAATGTTGAAGTGGAAACCACAGTGGTCTAGTCCCCCCAATGTTGAAGTGAAACCACAGTGGTCTAGTCCCCCAATGTTGAAGTGAAACCACAGTGGTCTAGTCCCCCCCAATGTTGAAGTGAAAACCACAGTGGTTTAGTCCCCCCAATGTTGAAGTGAAACCACAGTGGTCTAGTCCCCCCCAATGTTGAAGTGAAAACCACAGTGGTCTAGTCCCCCCCAATGTTGAAGTGAAAACCACAGTGGTTTAGTCCCCCAATGTTGAAGTGAAACCACAGTGGTCTAGTCCCCCCAATGTTGAAGTGAAACCACAGTGGTTTAGTCCCCCAATGTTGAAGTGAAACCACAGTGGTCTAGTCCCCCCCCAATGTTAAAGTGAAACCACAGTGGTCTAGTCCCCCAATTTTGAAGTGAAAACCACAGTGGTCTAGTCCCCCCAATGTTGAAGTGAAACTACAGTGGTCTAGTCCCCCCCAATGTTGAAGTGAAACCACAGTGGTTTAGTCCCCCCAATGTTGAAGTGAAACCACAGTGGTCTAGTCCCATCATTCTCTCAGAGCCTTCCTTATAGAAGAGCCATCCAGTGTTAGTATTGACGTTGGTCTCTCTCTCTTCTACTTCAGTTAAGCTGGACTGGGTGGAGAGAGGCGATGAGAACTGCTGCTGAGAGGTTACAGGAGGAATCACAACACCAATGAGAGCAGAAGGCAGGGGGTTAGAGGTCAGAGGGCAGGTGAAGTCAGGACACCAGGGTCACAGAAGGACACGATGAGGGAACTTAAAAAGAGAGATAGTTTAGGTTTGTAGAAAAACATTTTAGGTGTGAGGTGATAAAAGTTATACTAAAACAGGATTCGGTATTAAATGTTTCTTCTTCATATTCATAAACCAGCACCACCCCAACGTTTTAGAAATGTCCCTTTAAGGTTAAAGTATTACAGGTTTAACTGGGTTTCTTGGTAAGCAAATTAAAACAAATTCGTTTTAAAATCGAACAAATAATTTATTTTAGAAATCTGCTTTGTTTATTCTTGAATACTGTATTCACGTATCCCCCCATATTCTCCTTCCCCCTTCTCCCCTCCTTCTCCCCCTCTCTCCTCCTTCTGCCCCCTCTCCCCTCCTTCTCCCCCTTCTCCCCTTCTCTCCAATCTCTCCCTTCCTTCTCCCCCTCTCTCCCCTCCTTCTCCCACTCTCTCCCCTCCTTCTCCCCCTCTCTCCCCTCCTTCTCTCCCCTCCTTCTCCCCTCTCTCCCCTCCTTATCTCCCCTCTCTCTCCCCTTCTTCTCCCCCTCTCTCTCCTCCTTATGCCCCCTCTCCCCTTCTTCTCCCCCTCTCTCTCCTCCTTCTGTCCCCTCTCCCCTCCTTCTCCCCCTCTCTCCTCCTTCTCCCCCTCTCTCCCCTTCTTCTCCCCCTCTCTTCCCCTCCTTCTCCCCCTCTCCCCTCCTTCTCCCCCTCCCCTCCTTCTCCCCCTCTTTCCCCTCCTTCTCCCCCCTCCCCTCATTCTCCCCCTCTCTCCCATCCTCCCCCCCTCCTTCTCCCCCTCTCTCCCCTCCTTCTCCCTTTCTCTCCTCCTTCTCCCCTCTCTCCCCTCCTTCTCCCCCTCTCTCCTCCTTCTGCCCCCTCTCCCCTCCTTCTCCCCCTCTCTCCCCTCCTTCTCCCCCTCTCTCCCCTCCTTCTCCCCCCTCTCCCCTCCTTCTCCCCCCTCTCTCCTCCTTCTCCCCCTCTCTCCCCTCCTTCTCCCCCTCTCTCCCCTCCTTCTCCACACACTCCCCTCTTTCTCCCCCTCAGTGTATACCAGGTGGTGGTAGAAGAGGAGAGGCCTCGGAGGGCGAGGAGGGGTGCGGTTGAGATTCTCCGCTGTTACCCTGTCCCCATCCACTTCCAGAACTCCACGGTACTGAACTCTGGGTACTACTTCACAGCTGAGTTCTTCGCCGTAGGGCTACAGGCTCCTCAACCCTTCACTGTGGGAGACAACAAGACCTACGGTGGATACTGGAACGCCCCCCTACTGCCCCAGAAGAGCTACAGCATCTACTTCCAGGCTGTCAGCACTGCTAACGGGGTGGGTACCTCTTCTAGGGATATTACGCTACCTCTTCTAGGGATATTACGCTACCTCTTCTAGGGATATTACACAACCTCTTCTAGGGATATTACACTACTTCTTCTAGGGATATTACACTACCTCTTCTAGGGATATTACGCTACCTCTTCTAGGGATATTACACTACCTCTTCTAGGGATATTACGCTACCTCTTCTAGGGATATTACGCTACCTCTTCTAGGGATATTACGCTACCTCTTCTAGGGATATTACGCTATTGGTGTGGCAGGGCTCCAGACTAATGTAATCCCCTGGTGGTACTGGTGCCACTAACATTTTCAGATGGTGGCACCAACACCATGAAAAAGAAATGGGTTGTTTCACACAATAGAAACATATATCATTATCTTATTCCTTATAAATCACTGCATCCCAGTGCTTGAGGCGTCACTACAGACACCCTGGTTCGATATCCAGGCTGTATACCAACCGGCCATGATTGGTGGTGGTGATGGTGATGATGGTGGTGATGATAATGGTGGTGATGATGATGATGGTGGTGGTGGTGATGGTGATGATGGTGGTGATGATAATGGTGGTGATGATGATGGTGATAGTGGTGGTGATGGTGGTGATGATGGTGATGATGGTGGTGGTGATGATGATGGTGGTGATGATGATGGTGGTGATGGTGGTGGTGATGATGGTGGTGGTGATGATGGTGGTGGTGGTGGTGGTGGTGATGGTGGTGGTGATGATGGTGGTGGTGATGATGATGGTGGTGGTGGTGGTGATGGTGGTGGTGATGATGGTGGTGATGATGATGGTGGTGGAGGTGGTGGTGATGATGATGGTGGTGGGGTTGGTGGTGGTGATGATGATGGTGGTGGTGGTGGTGGTGATGATGGTGGTGGTGATGATGATGATGGTGGTGGTGGTGGTGATGGTGGTGGTGATGATGGTGGTGGTGGAGGTGGTGGTGATGGTGGTGGGGTTGGTGATGATGGTGGTGATGGTGGTGGGGATGATGATGGTGGTGGTGGTGGTGGTGATGGTGGTGATGATAATGGTGGTGATGATGATGGTGATAGTGGTGGTGATGATGATGGTGGTGATGGTGGTGGTGATGATGATGGTGGTGGTGGTGATGATGGTGGTGATGGTGGTGGTGATGGTGATGATGGTGGTGATGATAATGGTGGTGATGATGATGGTGGTGATGGTGGTGGTGATGATGATGGTGGTGGTGGTGGTGATGGTGGTGATGATGGTGGTGATGGTGGTGGGGATGATGATGGTGGTGGTGGTGGTGGTGATGATGGTGGTGGTGATGATGATGGTGGTGGTGGTGGTGATGGTGGTGGTGATGATGGTGGTGATGATGATGGTGGTGGAGGTGGTGGTGATGATGATGGTGGTGGGGTTGGTGGTGGTGATGGTGGTGATGGTGGTGGTGATGATGATGGTGGTGGTGATGGTGATGATGGTGGTGATGATAATGGTGGTGATGATGATGGTGATAGTGGTGGTGATGATGATGGTGGTGATGGTGGTGGTGATGATGATGGTGGTGGTGGTGATGATGGTGGTGATGGTGGTGGTGATGATGTTAGTGATGATGATGATGGTGGTGATGATGATGGTGGTGGTGATGGTAGTGATCATGATGATGGTGATGGTGGTGGTGATGGTGTGGATGATGATGGTGATGATGATGATGATGGTGGGGATGATGTTGGTGGTGATGGTGGTGATGGTGATTATGATGGTGGTGGTGATGGTGGTGATGGTGATGGTGATGATGATGGTGTTGGTGGGGATGGTGGTGGTGTTGGTGGTGGTGGTGGTGGTGGTGGGGATGATGATGGTGGTGATGGTGGTGGTGGTGATGGTGATGATGATGATGATGGTGGTGGTGGTGATGATGGTGTTGTTGGTGTTGATGGGGATGGTGGTGATGATGATGGTGGTGATGATGGTGTTGTTGGTGTTGATGGGGATGGTGGTGATGATGGTGTTGTTGGTGATGATGGTGTTGTTGGTGTTGATGGGGATGGTGGTGATGATGGTGTTGTTGGTGATGATGGTGTTGTTGGTGTTGATGGGGATGGTGGTGATGATGGTGTTGTTGGTGATGATGGTGTTGTTGGTGTTGATGGGGATGGTGGTGATGGTGATGATGGTGGTGATGATGATGGTGGTGATGATGGTGTTGTTGGTGTTAATGGGGATGGTGGTGATGGTGATGATGGTGGTGGTGATGGGGATGGTGATGATGGTGGTGATGATGATGGTGGTGATGATGGTGTTGTTGGTGTTGATGGGGATGGTGATGATGGTGGTGGTGATGGGGATGGTGATGATGGTGTTGTTGGTGTTGATGGGGATGGTGGTGATGGTGATGATGGTGGTGTTGATGGGGATGGTGGTGATGGTGTTGTTGGTGTTGATGGGGATGGTGGTGATGGTGATGATGGTGGTGGTGATGGGGATGGTGATGATGGTGTTGTTGGTGTTGATGGGGATGGTGGTGATGGTGATGATGGTGGTGTTGATGGGGATGGTGGTGATGGTTATGGTGGTTGATGACGGGAAATGGTATTAGGCAGGTTCAACAACAACAGTGTCGTGGATTGTTCAGAGTGCAGACTCTACCCTCTCTAGGTCCTCTCTCCATCATCAAGTGGCACCAGGCTCTCCTCCTCCTCTCCTCCACTCCCCCTCTCCTCCTCCTCCTCCTCCTCCTCCTCCTCCTCTCCACTCCTCCACTCCTCTTCCTCTCCTCCTCCTCTTCTCCTCTCCACTCCTTCACTCCTCCTCTCCTCCACTCCTCCTCCTCTCCACTCCTCCTCTCCTCCTCCTCTCCTCCACTCCCCCTCTCCACCTCCTCTCCTTCTCCTCTCCTCCACTCCCCCTCTCCTCCCCCTCTCCTCCTCTCCTCTCCTCCTCCACTCCTCCTCTCCTTCTCTCCACTCCTCCACTCCTCCTCTCCTCCACTCCTCCTCCACTCCACCTCCTCTCCTCCTCTCCTCCTCCTCATCTCCTCCTCTCCACTCCTCCACTCCCCCTCTCCACCTCCTTTCCTCCTTCTCTCCTCCTCTCCTCCACTCCCCCTCTCCACTCTGTCCTCCTCCTCTCGTTCTCTCCTTCACTCCTCCTCCTCTCCTCCTCCTCTCCTCCACTCCTCCTCCACTCCACCTCCTCTCCTCCTATCCACCTCCTCCCCGGCTCTCTACAAAGCAAAGCTAAGCAGTGGAAGAGAGTTCAATGGTGACTTGAAGAGATCTGGTCCGGAATGAAGATGGACCTTAAACTGGGTGCTTAAGGAGTTACCACACGTCTTAGATTGAGAGAGGATAGAGAGAGAGAGGGGGGAGGGGGGGGGACAGAGAGAGAGATGTTAGAGAGAGAGAGAGAGAGAGAAAGAGAGAGGGGGAGAGAGACATAGAGAAATGTTAGAGAGAGAGAGAGCGAGAAAAAGGGATAGAGGGGGAGAGAGACAGAGATGTTAGAGTGAGAGAGAGAGAGAGAGACAGAGAGAGATAAATGTTAGAGAGCTGGAGAAGAGAACAGAGACAACACATGACAGAGGGACGATTAAGGAGTTAATCTCTCCTGAAGAAAGTTTGTTACTCATTCCTAAACTTTCTAGGGTGAATTGGAGTATCGTGATCAATTATTGCAATCACGATGAAAACATTCTATCTGGGCCTTTACTAACTGAATTAGGTGAAGCAGTGCTGAAACAAATATCCTTCACAGCCAGGACTGAAGTTGAAGAACCCTGCTACTGTAGTCTGGATGCTGTCAAAGTATTTTATAGAAATGAGGAGGCCACAACTAGTCAGATACAGTAGAAACTCTGTTGTGAACTATCTATCAATGGTGTACACAGTGTGTCCATGAAGTGGACGGGAACGCCAGTGTTATCATAATCCTGTTACAGGCTTTGGGTTTTTCTCTCCATTGCGTTTTCTATTTCGAGGTTCTTCTTCTTCTTCTTTTTTTGCGGGGGATTTTGATTGGTGGATTGCATCCGACTTTTAGGTGCACGAAACCTACGCCGTTCTCTGCCTTCCTACATTATATTCTTTGACACAATAATAACAATTTGGGGAAAAAAGGGAAAATTGCTCTGCCGACTAGTAAGAGCCTCTAAAAAAAACAACCACCAGCCAGTCCACTGTTTAACCCTGTCTAGTCCTACTCCAGACCAACGGTCCTATTTCCAGGTTGGTTGTCTTTGGGTGTGGCATACTGTTTGGAATCATCCTCGTTGGTCAGGATGTGTTTTCACCTGTTGTCCTCGTTTCTTCTGTGCAGACCCAGCTGATATTTAGGAGCGTTTGGCTCAGTGCTCCCCGTGCTGGTAGAACACGGCGCTTCCCAAACACCAGGGTTGTGGGTTCGATTCCCACAGGGGACCAGTATGAGACTGTATTCACTCACTACTGTAAGTCGCTCTGGATAAGGGCGTCTGCTAAATGTACAAGAAATGTGAGGAAGAAGAGCGACACCTGCGTTTAGCGTGTTCCCTTTACATTGTTGAACGGGACCTTTACCTGGTATTTCTCCTGTTCTTTACATTGTTGAACGGAGCCTTTACCTGCGTTTCTCCTGTTTGCTCCACCCACTTCTTATTCTTAGTTAGTGGGTTTATTAATTTTAGTTTTGTCTGATATCAAGTCCAGTCAGTGTTTTTTAAAATGGGTTCTGAAAGCCCAGCCCAGTGGGTATCCGTGGTGGGATATTTTAAGACCCAACTGGAGTTGCTTGGCCACCACTTAGTAGAACCCCCCTCTGCGAATCCCTTTCAGAAACAGTTTTAAAAGCCCACCGGTTTCTATTTGGTTTTCAGTGGCTCATTTGTTAGTTCCCTTTTTGTCGAGCGACATTTTTTTTTTTTTTTTGGGGGGGGGGGGGGTTATTGGGGAACGTTAACGCAGATAACCTCTTCTTTAGTCAGGTAAAGACCATAGATCCTCTGAAGGGCCTAGGAAGTTACAACAGTCCTCACAGGTTAAGACCATAGATCCTCTGAAGGGCCCAGGAAGTTACAACAGTCCACACAGGTTAAGACCATAGATCCTCTGAAAGGCCCAGGAAGTTGCAACAGTCCTCACAGGTTAAGACCATAGATCCTCTGAAGGGCCCAGGAAGTTACAACAGTCCTCACAGGTTAAGACCATAGATCCTCTGAAGTCTGAAGGGCCCAGGAAGTTACAACAGTCCTCACAGGTAAAGACCATAGATCCTCTGAAGGGCCCAGGAAGTTACAACAGTCCTCACAGGTAAAGACCATAGATCTTCTGAAGGGCCAAGGAAGTTACAACAGTCCTCACAGGTTAAGACCATAGATCCTCTGAAGGGCCCAGGAAGTTACAACAGTCCTCAGAGTTAAAGACCATAGATCCTCTGAAGGGCCCAGGAAGTACAACAGTCCTCAGAGGTAAAGACCATAGATCCTCTGAAGGGCCCAGGAAGTTACAACAGTCCTCAGAGGTAAAGACCATAGATCCTCTGAAGGGCCCAGGAAGTTACAACAGTCCTCAGAGGTAAAGACCATAGATCCTCTGAAGGGCCCAGGAAGTTACAACAGTCCTCAGAGGTAAAGACCATAGATCCTCTGAAGGGCCCAGGAAGTTACAACAGTCCTCAGAGGTAAAGACCATAGATCCTCTGAAGGGCCCAGGAAGTTACAACAGTCCTCAGAGGTAAAGACCATAGATCCTCTGAAGGGCCCAGGAAGTTACAACAGTCCTCAGAGGTAAAGACCATAGATCCTCTGAAGGGCCCAGGAAGTTACAACAGTCCTCACAGGTTAAGACCATAGATCCTCTGAAGGGCCCAGGAAGTTACAACAGTCCTCACAGGTAAAGACCATAGATCCTCTGAAGGGCCCAGGAAGTTACAACAGTCCTCACAGGTTAAGACCATAGATCCTCTGAAGGGCCCAGGAAGTTACAACAGTCCTCAGAGGTAAAGACCATAGATCCTCTGAAGGGCCCAGGAAGTACAACAGTCCTCAGAGGTAAAGACCATAGATCCTCTGAAGGGCCCAGGAAGTTACAACAGTCCTCAGAGGTAAAGACCATAGATCCTCTGAAGGGCCCAGGAAGTTACAACAGTCCTCACAGGTTAAGAACATAGATCCTCTGAAGGGCCCAGGAAGTTACAACAGTCATCACAGGTAAAGACCATATATCCTCTGAAGGGCCCAGGAAGTTACAACAGTCCTCACAGGTTAAGATCATAGATCCTCTGAAGGGCCCAGGAAGTTACAACAGTCCCCAGAGGTAAAGACCATAGATCCTCTGAAGGGCCCAGGAAGTTACAACAGTCCTCAGAGGTAAAGACCACAGATCCTCTGAAGGGCCCAGGAAGTTACAACAGTCCTCACAGGTAAAGACCATAGATCCTCTGAAGGGCCCAGGAAGTTACAACAGTCCTCACAGGTAAAGACCATAGATCCTCTGAAGGGCCCAGGAAGTTACAACAGTCCTCACAGGTAAAGACCATAGATCCTCTGAAGGGCCCAGGAAGTTACAACAGTCCTCACAGGTAAAGACCATAGATCCTCTGAAGGGCCAAGGAAGTTACAACAGTCCTCACAGGTAAAGACCATAGATCCTCTGAAGGGCCCAGGAAGTTACAACAGTCCTCACAGGTAAAGACCATAGATCCTCTGAAGGGCCCAGGAAGTTACAACAGTCCTCAGAGGTAAAGACCATAGATCCTCTGAAGGGCCCAGGAAGTTACAACAGTCCTCACAGGTTAAGACCATAGATCCTCTGAAGGGCCCAGGAAGTTACAACAGTCCTCAGAGGTTAAGACCATAGATCCTCTGAAGGGCCCAGGAAGTTACAACAGTCCTCACAGGTTAAGACCATAGATCCTCTGAAGGGCCCAGGAAGTTACAACAGTCCTCACAGGTTAAGACCATAGATCCTCTGAAGGGCACAGGAAGTTACAACAGTCCTCACAGGTAAAGACCATAGATCCTCTGAAGGGCCCAGGAAGTTACAACAGTTCTCACAGGTAAAGACCATAGATCCTCTGAAGGGCCCAGGAAGTTACAACAGTCCTCACAGGTTAAGACCATAGATCCTCTGAAGGGCCCAGGAAGTTACAACAGTCCTCACAGGTTAAGACCATAGATCCTCTGAAGGGCCCAGGAAGTTACAACAGTCCTCACAGGTTAAGACCATAGATCCTCTGAAGGGCCCAGGAAGTTACAACAGTCCTCAGAGGTAAAGACCATAGATCCTCTGAAGGGCCCAGGAAGTTACAACAGTCCTCAGAGGTTAAGACCATAGATCCTCTGAAGGGCCCAGGAAGTTACAACAGTCCTCACAGGTAAAGACCATAGATCCTCTGAAGGGCCCAGGAAGTTACAACAGTCCTCACAGGTTAAGACCATAGATCCTCTGAAGGGCCCAGGAAGTTACAACAGTCCTCAGAGGTAAAGACCATAGATCCTCTGAAGGGCCCAGGAAGTACAACAGTCCTCAGAGGTAAAGACCATAGATCCTCTGAAGGGCCCAGGAAGTTACAACAGTCCTCAGAGGTAAAGACCATAGATCCTCTGAAGGGCCCAGGAAGTTACAACAGTCCTCACAGGTTAAGAACATAGATCCTCTGAAGGGCCCAGGAAGTTACAACAGTCATCACAGGTAAAGACCATATATCCTCTGAAGGGCCCAGGAAGTTACAACAGTCCTCACAGGTTAAGATCATAGATCCTCTGAAGGGCCCAGGAAGTTACAACAGTCCCCAGAGGTAAAGACCATAGATCCTCTGAAGGGCCCAGGAAGTTACAACAGTCCTCAGAGGTAAAGACCATAGATCCTCTGAAGGGCCCAGGAAGTTACAACAGTCCTCACAGGTAAAGACCACAGATCCTCTGAAGGGCCCAGGAAGTTACAACAGTCCTCAGAGGTAAAGACCACAGATCCTCTGAATGGCCCAGGAAGTTACAACAGTCCTCACAGGTAAAGACCACAGATCCTCTGAAGGGCCCAGGAAGTTACAACAGTCCTCAGAGGTAAAGACCACAGATCCTCTGAAGGGCCCAGGAAGTTACAACAGTCCTCAGAGGTAAAGACCACAGATCCTCTGAAGGGCCCAGGAAGTTACAACAGTCCTCACAGGTAAAGACCATAGATCCTCTGAAGGGCCCAGGAAGTTACAACAGTCCTCACAGGTAAAGACCATAGATCCTCTGAAGGGCCCAGGAAGTTACAACAGTCCTCACAGGTAAAGACCATAGATCCTCTGAAGGGCCCAGGAAGTTACAACAGTCCTCACAGGTAAAGACCATAGATCCTCTGAAGGGCCCAGGAAGTTACAACAGTCCCCAGAGGTAAAGACCACAGATCCTCTGAAGGGCCCAGGAAGTTACAACAGTCCTCACAGGTAAAGACCATAGATCCTCTGAAGGGCCAAGGAAGTTACAACAGTCCTCACAGGTAAAGACCATAGATCCTCTGAAGGGCCCAGGAAGTTACAACAGTCCCCAGAGGTAAAGACCACAGATCCTCTGAAGGGCTCAGGAAGTTACAGCAGTCCTCAGAGGTAAAGACCATAGATCCTCTGAAGGGCCCAGGAAGTTACAACAGTCCTCACAGGTAAAGACCATAGATCCTCTGAAGGGCCCAGGAAGTTACAACAGTCCCCAGAGGTAAAGACCACAGATCCTCTGAAGGGCCCAGGAAGTTACAACAGTCCTCACAGGTAAAGACCATAGATCCTCTGAAGGGCCCAGGAAGTTACAACAGTCCCCAGAGGTAAAGACCACAGATCCTCTGAAGGGCCCAGGAAGTTACAACAGTCCTCAGAGGTAAAGACCATAGATCCTCTGAAGGGCCCAGGAAGTTACAACAGTCCTCACAGGTAAAGACCATAGATCCTCTGAAGGGCCCAGGAAGTTACAACAGTCCTCACAGGTAAAGACCATAGATCCTCTGAAGGGCCAAGGAAGTTACAACAGTCCCCAGAGGTAAAGACCACAGATCCTCTGAAGGGCCCAGGAAGTTACAACAGTCCTCACAGGTAAAGACCATAGATCCTCTGAAGGGCCAAGGAAGTTACAACAGTCCCCAGAGGTAAAGACCACAGATCCTCTGAAGGGCCCAGGAAGTTACAACAGTCCTCACAGGTAAAGACCATAGATCCTCTGAAGGGCCCAGGAAGTTACAACAGTCCCCAGAGGTAAAGACCACAGATCCTCTGAAGGGCCCAGGAAGTTACAACAGTCCCCAGAGGTAAAGACCATAGATCCTCTGAAGGGCCCAGGAAGTTACAACAGTCCTCAGAGGTAAAGACCATAGATCCTCTGAAGGGCCCAGGAAGTTACAACAGTCCTCAGAGGTAAAGACCATAGATCCTCTGAAGGGCCCAGGAGGTTACAACAGTCCTCACAGGTAAAGACCATAGATCCTCTGAAGGGCCCAGGAAGTTACAACAGTCATCACAGGTAAAGACCATAGATCCTCTGAAGGGCCCAGGAAGTTACAACAGTCCTCAGAGGTAAAGACCATAGATCCTCTGAAGGGCCCAGGAAGTTACAACAGTCCTCACAGGTAAAGACCATAGATCCTCTGAAGGGCCCAGGAAGTTACAACAGTCCTCACAGGTAAAGACCATAGATCCTCTGAAGGGCCCAGGAAGTTACAACAGTCCTCACAGGTAAAGACCATAGATCCTCTGAAGGGCCCAGGAAGTTACAACAGTCCTCAGAGGTAAAGACCATAGATCCTCTGAAGGGCCCAGGAAGTTACAACAGTCCTCACAGGTAAAGACCATAGATCCTCTGAAGGGCCCAGGAAGTTACAACAGTCCTCAGAGGTAAAGACCACAGATCCTCTGAAGGGCCCAGGAAGTTACAACAGTCCTCAGAGGTAAAGACCACAGATCCTCTGAAGGGCCCAGGAAGTTACAACAGTCCTCACAGGTAAAGACCATAGATCCTCTGAAGGGCCCAGGAAGTTACAACAGTCCTCACAGGTAAAGACCATAGATCCTCTGAAGGGCCCAGGAAGTTACAACAGTCCTCACAGGTTAAGACCATAGATCCTCTGAAGGGCCCAGGAAGTTACAACAGTCCTCACAGGTTAAGACCATAGATCCTCTGAAGGGCCCAGGAAGTTACAACAGTCCTCAGAGGTTAAGACCATAGATCCTCTGAAGGGCCCAGGAAGTTACAACAGTCCTCACAGGTTAAGACCATAGATCCTCTGAAGGGCCCAGGAAGTTACAACAGTCCTCACAGGTTAAGACCATAGATCCTCTGAAGGGCACAGGAAGTTACAACAGTCCTCACAGGTAAAGACCATAGATCCTCTGAAGGGCCCAGGAAGTTACAACAGTTCTCACAGGTAAAGACCATAGATCCTCTGAAGGGCCCAGGAAGTTACAACAGTCCTCACAGGTTAAGACCATAGATCCTCTGAAGGGCCCAGGAAGTTACAACAGTCCTCACAGGTTAAGACCATAGATCCTCTGAAGGGCCCAGGAAGTTTAAACGAGGGTTTTTGATAGTTGTATTTCTTCTTCTCTGCTCTAACTGTCAAGGAAGTCTTGATCTTTTGAATGACACAGGTCAGAGTTTTCCTCCACTGACATGACCTCTCGAGTTCAATCTCGGCACTGTTACCGACTGATAAATTTAATTTCGGAATTATTATTTTTTTTTAGTTTTACTTTACGATTGTGTAAAATATAATAATATAATAAAATATAATGACCTTTTATGTGAACCAAGGTCCAACAGAACGAGTCGGTTAATTGGATCATCTTATTGTTAATGTGACATATTTTGTTAAATTAATGTGCCTACTGCAACACACACACACACACACACACACACACACACACACACACACACACACACACACACACACACACACACACTAACATGTTATTTTCATGGCCTTCTTGCTTTCTCCTCTCTCCAGTCTGTCTATTGGTCGATGTTGAAGTGTTGGCACACAGGGACAGTGCTGTGTGTGTGTGCTAGTATGCGTGTGTGTGTTTCTGTGTGGGCGCACTCACACACACACACACACACACACACACACACACACACACACACACACACACACACACACACACACACACACACACACACACACACACACAGCTAACTGTTATTTTGATCTTCTTTCTGTCTTATCACACAGGAGACCAAGATTGACTGTGTCCGAGTCGCCACCAAAGGTAGGACCACACCATGTTCACGTCCCTGAATCGGTTCACTGAGGACGTCCACGAATTTATTAATTAATATTAATTAATTAATATTGTAACATGACCTGCACACCTTTTGAGAGCTAACGACATGAACTAGTTAGAACAACAGTCTTTATGTAGGTAGCCTTGAAATACAGTGTTGAGAAACAGTGTGGCACAACCTCACACGGGCCTCGCGCAACCTCACACGGGCCTCACACAACCTCACACAGGCCTCGCGCAACCTCACACAGGCCTCGCGCAACCTCACACAGGCCTCGCGCAACCTCACACGGGCCTCGCGCAACCTCACACGGGCCTCGCGCAACCTCACACGGGCCTCGCGCAACCTCACACGGGCCTCACACAACCTCACACGGGCCTCGCGCAACCTCACACGGGCCTCGCGCAACCTCACACGGGCCTCACACAACCTCACACGGGCCTCGCGCAACCTCACACGGGCCTCGCGCAACCTCACACGGGCCAGAGTTTTGTTTTCACCTGTCTGTTTTCACACGTCTCAGAAACACTGTTTTTTCCTTCAAGCACTGTTATTCAGCTCATCACACACACACACACACACACACACACACACACACACACACACACACACACACACGTTGTTATTCAGCTCATCACTCACACACACACACACACACACACACACACACACACACACACACACACGTTGTTATTCAGCTCATCACTCACACACACACACACACACACACACACACACACACACACACACACACACACACACACACACACACACACACACACGTTGTTATTCTGCTTGTCTTGCTGGTCCAGACATGAAGGTGAAGCAGCTTAAACACTATTGATCAGGAGAGGGATTGATAATGCCTGTGGGGCGGGGGGGGGGGATTGGTCTAATGCACACGCGCACACACAGACTTATCCAACCACACACAGGCTACACACACACACACACACACACACACACACACATGAACACACAGACACATTGGCTACATACACCTCAGCGAAGCCCCTACAATAGATTTCCTATTGAGCGGATAGTAGATCGTAAATCTCTCAGCCTCATCCCCTCGTTAGATTAATAAGGTACGCCGAGTACATCGAGTTCTGATCGAGTTGACCTGAAAGAGATGGTCAGAGAGCCGCACACGGTTGAGAGAGCTAACGACAACATGCATCAGGTGAAATAGACTGAAACGGTTATGTATATATACGTGTGACCCGTTAGTCTAGGGTCACAGCTCTTTTAGTATCGAGAAAGAAAATACAGTATCTTCTGTAACAATTAGTGTTTTTCTTTCTGCATTAATGTTGCCCGGTGACTGAGATTTTGTTTGTATGGCTATTTTGAGTTTCAGTGTGGCCTCTCTCTCCCTCCCTTCTCGCTCCCTTCCCGCTCGTCGCTCTCCCCTCCTGCTCTCCCTCTCTCTCTGCATGGACACTATGCCTCCTTCTTCCCCCCTCTCTCTCTCTCTCTCTCTCTGCGTGGACACTATGCTTCTCTCTCTCTCTCTCTCTCTCTCTCTCTCTCTCTCTCTCTTTCTGCATGGACACTATGCTTCTCTCTCTCTCTCTCTCTCTCTCTCTTTCTCTCTCTCTCTACATGGACACTATGCCTCCTCTCTCTTTCTCTCTCTCTCTGCATGGACACTATGCTTCTCTCTCTCTCTCTCTCTCTCTCTCTCTCTCTCTCTCTGCGTGGACACTATGCCTCCCCCCTCTCTCTCTCTCTCTCTGTGTGGACACTATGCCTCCTCCTTCCCCCTCTCTCTCTGCATGGACACTGTACCTCCTCTCAGCTGCCATACTGGTTACTCAGCTCACTACTCCGTACATCCGCATCGCGCCTGCGGCTGGTGACGACCAACTAACAGGTTAGACTCTCAGCTCAACCCATATCTGGAGCATCACCTACATGTATGAGACAGCATGGGAGGGGGTTTGTTAATAACATGCATTTGTAGACTCTCTGCCCAGCACTTTGCCTTGCTTCTGTCTGTCTTGATTACTCTGTCCAACAGGCTAGCTTCTCCGCCCAACAGGCTAGCTTCTCTGTCCAACTGGCTAGCTTCTCTGTCTATCCTAATTACTCTGTCCAACAGGCTAGCTTCTCCGCCCACCAGGCTAGCTTCTCTGTCTGTCCTAATTACTCTGTCCAACAGACTAGCTTCTCCGCCCAACAGGCTAGCTTCTCTGTCTGTCCTAATTACTCTGTCCAACAGGCTAGCTTCTCCGTCCAACAGGCTAGCTTCTCCGTCCAACAGGCTAGCTTCTCCGCCCAACAGGCTAGCTTCTCCACCCAACAGGCTAGCTTCTCTGCCCAACAGGCTAACTTCTCTGTCCAACAGGCTAGCTTCTCTATCCAACAGGCTAGCTTCTCCGCCCAACAGGCTAGCTTCTCTGTCCAACAGGCTAGCTTCTCCGCCCAACAGGCTAGCTTCTCTGTCCAACTGGCTAGCTTCTCTGTCTGTCCTAATTACTCTGTCCAACAGGCTAGCTTCTCCGCCCACCAGGCTAGCTTCTCTGTCTGTCCTAATTACTCTGTCCAACAGGCTAGCTTCTCCGTCCAACAGGCTAGATTCTCCGTCCAACAGGCTAGCTTCTCCGCCCAACAGGCTAGCTTCTCCACCCAACAGGCTAGCTTCTCTGCCCAACAGGCTAACTTCTCTGCCCAACAGGCTAACTTCTCTGTCCAACAGGCTAGCTTCTCTATCCAACAGGCTAGCTTCTCCGCCCAACAGGCTAGCTTCTCTGTCCAACAGGCTAGCTTCTCCGCCCAACAGGCTAGCTTCTCCGCCCAACAGGCTAGCTTCTCCGTCCAACAGGCTAGCTTCTCTGTCCAACAGGTTAGCTTCTCTGTCCAACAGGCTAGCTTCTCTATCCAACAGGCTAGCTTCTCTGTCTGTCTCGATTACTCTTGTCCAACAGGCTAGCTTCTCTGCCCAACAGGCTAGCTACTCCGCCCAAAAGGCTAGCTTCTCCGCCCAACAGGCTAGCTTCTCTATCCAACAGGCTAGCTTCTTCTAGCTTCTCTGTCTGTCCTAATTACTCTATCCAACAGGCTAGCTTCTCTGTCTGTCCTTATTACTCTATCCAACAGGCTAGCTTCTCTGTCCAACAGGCTAGCTTCTCTGTCTGTCCTGATTACTCTATCCAACAGGCTAGCTTCTCTGTCCAACAGGCTAGCTTCTCTATCCAACAGGCTAGCTTCTCTGTCCAACAGGCTAGCTTCTCTATCCAACAGGCTAGCTTCTCTATCCAACAGGCTAGCTTCTCTGTCCAACAGACTAGCTTCTCTATCCAACAGACTAGCTTCTCTGTCCAACAGACTAGCTTCTCTGTCTGCCCTAATTACTCTATCCAACAGGCTAGCTTCTCCGCCCAACAGGCTAGCTTCTCTGTCCAACTGGCTAGCTTCTCTGTCTGTCCTAATTACTCTGTCCAACAGGCTAGCTACTCCGCCCAAAAGGCTAGCTTCTCCGCCCAACAGGCTAGCTTCTCTATCCAACAGGCTAGCTTCTTCTAGCTTCTCTGTCTGTCCTAATTACTCTATCCAACAGGCTAGCTTCTCTGTCTGTCCTTATTACTCTATCCAACAGGCTAGCTTCTCTGTCCAACAGGCTAGCTTCTCTGTCTGTCCTGATTACTCTATCCAACAGGCTAGCTTCTCTGTCCAACAGGCTAGCTTCTCTATCCAACAGGCTAGCTTCTCTGTCCAACAGGCTAGCTTCTCTATCCAACAGGCTAGCTTCTCTATCCAACAGGCTAGCTTCTCTGTCCAACAGACTAGCTTCTCTATCCAACAGGCTAGCTTCTCTGTCCAACAGACTAGCTTCTCTATCCAACAGACTAGCTTCTCTGTCTGCCCTAATTACTCCGTTCAACAGACTAGCTTCTCTGTCTGTCCTAATATCTCTGTCTGACGGGATACTATAGTCTAGATCAGTATATTGCAAGGGGACACCAATCAGATGCACATTTTAGTTCTAGCCCAACACTAATTCACACCTGTTTCAAATAAACAACTAATCATCAAGCCTTTGATTATTTTAATAATGTGTTACTGCTGGGCTACATCAAATCCTAGTGTAGCGGTATGAAGAAATGATGCCGGAGGAGATGGCCGCCATTTTACTGTCTCCCAACCAATGGTGGTATTATGTGTTTTTTTTTTTTGCGATATTTGTAAATTATTTTGTACATAATGTTTAGCAACCGTATCTTACGGAAGAAATTAGCTTCTAGATATCAGGACAGCGATCACTCACCTCGGATTAGACATCTTCAACAACAACAAGCAGGACTCACACGATATTCTCCAAACACCCCACAGGGCAGACATCCCAATTATTTGCAAAAGGAAGAGCCGATTGCCTCGTCCGGACCCGCAGAAGGCAACGAGGAAAGCTGCCGTTACCATCAATATTACTCGCCAACAAGCAATCATTGGACAATTAACTAGACGATGTACGATCACGAATATCCTACCAAGGGACATCAAAAACTGTAATATCCTATGCTTCACAGAATCGTGGCTGAATGACGACATGGATATTCAGCTAGCGGGATAAACGCTGCACCGGCAGGATAGAACAGCACACTCGGGGGGACGGTCTGTGCATATTTGTAAACAACAGCTGGTGCACAAAATCTAAGGAAGTCTCTAGATTTTGCTCGCCTGAAGTAGAGTATATTGTGATAAACTGCAGGCCACACTACTTGCCTAGAGAGTTTTCAGCTATACTTTTCGTGGCTGTTTATTTACCACCACAGACAGATGCTGACACTAAGACTGCACTCAGTCAGCTGTGTAAGGAAATAAGCAAACAGGAAACCACTCACCCAGAGGCAGCGCTCCTAGTGGCCAGAGACTTTAATGCAGGGAAACTTAAATCAGTTCTACCAAATCTATATCAACATGTTAAATGTGCAACCAGAGGGAAGAAAATTATAGATCACCTGTACTCCAACACAGAGATGCGTACAAAGCTCTCCCTCGCCCTCCATTTGGCAAATCCGACCACAACTCTATCCTCCTGATTCCTGCTTACAAGCAAAAACTAATGCAGGAAGCACCAGTGACTCGGTCTATAAAAAAATGGTCAGATGAAGCAGATGCTAAACTACAGGACTGCTTTGCTATCACAGACTGGAACATGTTCCGGGATTCTTCTGATGACATTGAGGAATACACCACATCAGTCACTGGCTTTATCAATAAGTGCATTGAGGAAGTCGTCCCCACAGTGACTGTACGTACATACCCCAACCAGAAGCCATGGATTACAGGCAACATTTGCACTGAACTAAAGGGTAGAGCTGCCGCTTTCAAGGAGCGGGACTCTAACCTGGAAGCTTACAAGAAATCCCGCTATGCCCTGCGACGAACCATCAAACAGGCAAAGCGTCAATACAGGGCTACGATCAAATCGTATTACCCCGGCTCCGACGCTTGTCGGATGTGGCAGGGCTTGCAAACTATTACAGACTACAAAGGGAAGCACAGCCAAGAGCTGCCCAGTGACACGAGCCTACCAGATGAGCTAAATCACTTCTATGCTCGCTTCGAGGCAAGCAACACTGAGGCATGCATGATCACGACGTGAGTAAGACCTTTAAACAGGTCAACATACACAAGGCTGTGGGGGCATACGAATTACCAGGACGTGTGCTCCGGGCATGTGCTGACCAACTGGCAGGTGTCTTCACTGACATTTTCAACATGTCCCTGATTGAGTCTGTAATACCAACATGTCCCTGATTGAGTCTGTAATACCAACATGCTTCTAGCAGACCACCATAGTCCCTGTGCCCAAGAACAATAAGGTAACCTGCATAAATGACCCGTAGCACTCACGTCCGTAGCCATGAATTGCTTTGAAAGGCTGGTCATGGCTCAAATCAGCACCATTATCCCAGAAACCCACTCCAATTTGCATACCGCCCAAACAGATCCACAGATGATGCAATCTCTATCGCACTCCACACTGCCCTTTCCCACCTGGACAAAAGGAACACCTATGTGAGAATGCTGTTCATTGACTACAGCTCAGCGTTCAACACCATAGTGCCCTCAAAGCTCATTACCAAGCTAAGAAACCTGGGACTAAACACCTCCCTCTGCAACTGGATCCTGGACTTCCTGACAGGCCGCCCCCAGGTGGTGAGGGTAGGTAGCAACACATCTGCCACGCTGATCCTCAACACTGTAGCTCCCCAGGGGTGCGTGCTTAGTCCCATCCTGTACTCCCTGTTCACCCACGACTGCATGGCCATGCACGACTCCAACACCATCATTAAGTTTGCTGACGACACAACAGTGGTAGGCCTGATCACCTACAACGACGAGACAGCCTATAGGGAGGAGGTTAGAGACCTGGCCGGGTGGTGCCAGAATAACAGCCTATCCTTCAACGTAACCAAGACTAACCAAGACTAAGGAGATGATTGTGGACTACAGGAAAAGGAGCACCGAGCACGTCCCCATTCTCATCAACGGGGCTGTAGTGGAGCAGGTTGAGAGATTCAAATTCCTTGGTGTCCACATCAACAACAAACTAGATTGGTCCAAACACACCAAGACAGTCGTGAAGAGGGCACGACAAAGTCTATTCCCTCTCAGGAAACTAAAAATATTTGGCATGGGTCCTGAGATCCTCAAAAGGTTCTACAGCTGCAACATCGAGAGCATTCTGACTGGTTGCATCACTGCCTGGTATATCAACTGCTCGGCCTCCGACCGCAAGGCACTTCAGAGGGTAGTGTGTACGGCCCAGTACATCACTGGGGCAAAGCTGACTGCCATCCAGGACCTCTACACCAGGCGGTCTCAGAGGAAGGCCCTAAAAACCCACCACCCGCCAACCCCTCTTTTACGCTACTGCTACTCTCTGTTCATCATATATTCATAGTCACTTTAACCATAGCTACAGTACATGTACATACTACCTCAATAAGCCTGACTAACAGGTGTCTGTATATAGCCTTGCTACTCTTTTTTCAAATGTCTTTTTACTGTTGTTTCATTTCTTGACTTACCTACACACACACCTGTTCTATGGTGAAGCATCCTACCTGTAGATCACCTGTCCTATGGTGAAGCATCCTACCTGTAGATCACCTGTTCTATGGTGAAGCATCCTACCTGTAGATCACCTGTCCTATGGTGAAGCATCCTAACAGTCGATCACCTGTTCTATGGTGAAGCATCCTACCTGTAGATCACCTGTCCTATGGTGAAGCATCCTACCTGTAGATCACCTGTTCTATGGTGAAGCATCCTACCTGTAGATCACCTGTTCTATGGTGAAGCATCCTACCTGTAGATCACCTGTTCTATGGTGAAGCATCCTACCTGTAGATCACCTGTTCTATGGTGAAGCATCCTAACAAGGTTTCAGTACATCCTCATTTAATGTGTTAAAGTGAATCCTTTTTTAATGAATATGTCTCATTATATATTCCATTAGCTTTTAGTGAGCTGTCCTGTAGCATTGACAGAAGGAAGCATATCGGCTATAATAATGTATTGTGTTCCTCGTGATATACGGTAGATCTAGCTGCATGTATCTGACACCAATATCCCTGTCTCTGTTCTCTGTTCTCTGTTCTCTGTGTGGACTGACAATCCTCCCGAGCGGCACAGCGGTCTAAGGCACTACATACATAGTGCTAGAGGTGTCACTACAGACACCCTGGTTCGAATCCAGGCTGTATCACAACCGGACGCGATCGGGAGTCCCGTAGGGCGGCGCACAATTGGCCCCAGCGTCGTCCGAGTTTGGCCCCGGGGGGTAGGCCGTCATTGTAAATAAGAATTTGTTTCTTAACTGGATTTGCCTTGTGGATAACATTTACAAACTTGGACCTAGTAGACATTTGTAGTTTCCCAACTCAACCAGGGATTCTCTCCGTATATATTTATCTCGTTCGCTCTTTCTCCTCTCTCCCTGTCAGACTAGTCTGTAGTTATCAGATTGTCCTGTTAAAAGGGAAAACCAGTTGATAGTGAATCCTTCACACCGGTGCTGTTTTCCTACCATTCTGAGTTAAACATCTATATTTGAATCTAATCAACGTATTAGATAGATGGAGAGAACATGTCAACCACACATACAGAGAGAGAGAGAGAGAGAGACAGAGAGAGAGAGAGAGAGAGAGAGAAAGAGAGACAGAGAGAGAGAGAGAGACAGAGAGAGAGAGACAGAGAGAGAGAGAGACAGAGAGAGAGAATAAACCCAGTCAAGCAAAGATTTGTATCATAATGTCTCATTCATTATGTATCCAGAAGACAGCTGACATATAGACAGTTAGAATTCTAACTACGTGGTCGTTTTTTTCCTCAGACCCCGAGCCTGCGTCCCAAATTGCACCGCCTTTTCCCTATATAGTGCACTACTATAGACCAGAGCCCTATTCCCTATATAGTGCACTACTTTAGATCAGAGCCCTATGGGGCCCTATTCCCTATATAGTGCACTACTTTAGATCAGAGCCCTATGGGGCCCTATTCCCTATATAGTGCACTACTTTAGACCAGAGCCCTATGGGGCCCTATTCCCTATATAGTGCACTACTTTAGACCAGAGCCTTATGGGACCCTATTCCCTATACAGTGCACTACAATTGACCAGAGCCCTATGGGACCCTATTCCCTATATAGTGCACTACTATTGACCAGAGCCCTATGGGACCCTATTCCCTATATAGTGCACTACTATAGACCAGAGCCCTATTCCCTATATAGTGCACTACTTTAGACCAGAGCCCTATGGGACCCTATTCCCTATATAGTGCACTATATAGGGAATAGGGTCACATTCCCTATATAGTGCACTACTATTGACCAGAGCCCTATGGGACCCTATTCCCTATATAGTGCACTACTATTGACCAGAGCCCTATGGGACCCTATTCCCTATATAGTGCACTACTATAGACCAGAGCCCTATTCCCTATATAGTGCACTACTTTAGACCAGAGCCCTATGGGACCCTATTCCCTATATAGTGCACTATATAGGGAATAGGGTCACATTCCCTATATAGTGCACTACTATAGACCAGAGCCATATTCCCTATATATAGTGCACTACTATAGACCAGAGCCCTATTCCCTATATAGTGCACTACTTTAGACCAGAACCCTATATATAGTGCACTACTATAGACCAGAGCCCTATTCCCTATATAGTGCACTACTTTAGACCAGAGCCATATGGAACCCTATTCCCTATATAGTGCACTACTTTTGACCGGGACCCAAACCTGATTTGATATGTAGATTTTGTTTTTAAAGGGGCAGAACGACTGATTTGTACCTTGTCAGCTCGGGGGATTTGAACTTGCAACCTTCCGGTTACTAGTCCAACGCTCTAACTACTAGGCTACCCTGCCATCCCATATAGGGACCTTTCTCGTCTCGTATGTTAATTAAAGATAGACCCATAGACTGATAGTAGAGGTGGAGGTGAGCAGGAGAGTATACCATCACCCTAAACAGGCCCATATAGTGATATTTGGGGACTGGAGAATACTGTATAGTTACCCTAAACAGTAGCTAAGAGTATGGCGTCTGGTTTATTAAAGCTGTGGGTAGAAAAGACATTAACATTTTTTATGGAATGCTATTTGACATAGAAGGTTCACTAGCCGTTTACAGGCCTATTTGAGAGACCTTGAAACCAAATGCAACCGCTATGGATGGAATGAAACAGGATGTTTTTCAACAGTGAACCAACCGTAGGCTTTAGAGATTTGACAGTGATTTTGTTGTCAACTACTATATATTTTTAAATCATTTTTTGCTCTGGGGCAGGTTTTCATCAAGGATCTCTCTGTACTTTGCTCTGTTCATGTTTGCTTCGATCCTTCCTGGTCTCCCTGATGCTGCCACCACCATCTTTGCTCCGATCCTTCCTGGTCTCCCTGATGCTGCCACCACCATCTTTGCTCCGATCCTTCCTGGTCTCCCTGATGCTGCCACCACCATGTTTGCTCCGATCCTTCCTGGTCTCCCTGATGCTGCCACCACCATCTTTGCTCCGATCCTTCCTGGTCTCCCTGATGCTGCCACCACCATGCTTCAGACTCTTGGCATTCAGCCCAAAGAGTTTAATCTTGTTTTTTCATCAGACCAGTTTCATTAGGTGCCTTTTGGCAAACTCCAAGCGGGTTGTCATGTGCCTTTTCCTGAGGAGTCTGGCCACTCTACCATAAATGCCTCATTGGTGGAGTGCTGCATAGATGGTTGTCCTTCTGGAAGTTTCTCCCATCTCCAAAGAGGAACTTTGGAGCTCTGTCAGAGTGACCATCGGGTTCTTGGTCACCTTCCTGACCAAGGGCCTTCTCCCCCGATTGCTCAGTTTGGCCGGACGGCCAGCTCTAAGAAGAGTTTTTGTGATTCCAAACTTCTTCCATTTCACAATGATGGAGGCCACTGTGTTCTTGGGGACCTTCAATGCTGCAGAAATGTTTTGGTACCCTTCCCCAGATCTGTGCTTCGACACAATCCTGTCTCGGAGCTCTACGGACAATTCCTTCGACCTCATGGCTTGGTTTTTGCTCTGACGCCCACTGTCAACTGTGGAACCTTATATTGACAGGTGTGTACCTTTCCAAATCATGTCCAATCAATTGAATTTACCACCAGGTGGACTCCAATCAAGTTGTAGAAACATCTCAAGGATGATCCATGGATACAGGATGCACCTGAGCTCAATTTAGAGTCTCATAGCAAAAGGGTCTGAATACTTAGGATAAATAAATAAATAAGATATTTCTGTTTTGTAACGTTTTTATAAATTAGGAAAAATGTCTGAAAAGCTGTTTTGCCTTTTGTCATTATGGGGTATTGTGTTTTAATTAATACGATTAATTAGATTAATACGTTTTATTTGTATTTTTTATTTATTTAATCCATTTTTAGATTAAGGCTCTAACGTAACAAAAAAAAATGTAAAAGGGGTCGGAATACATTCTGAAAGGCACCGTACATACAATATTAAAAGGTTAGGGATATGTCTTCCTTAAACGCAGTACGACCAGCTAAACAGAACATGGACAAGACCTATTAGACCAGATCAATGTCGGTGGATCTAGTACCACTATTACACGATCACCACCTAGGACCACTGGGGATTTCACCTAGTTTAGTAAAATAGCTAGGCATATTAGTAATAAGTAACAGTAGGAGATATCTACTAATGTCTTCGACTGTTGTTGTATAGGAGAGGTCACCCATAAGCATGTTGTTGTATAGGAGAGGTCACCCATAAGCCCGTTGTTGTATAGGAGAGGTCACCCATAAGCCTGTTGTATCGGAGAGGTCACCCATAAGCCTGTTGTACAGGAGAGGTCACCCATAAGCCTGTTGTTGTATAGGAGGGCCACCCATAAGCCTGTCTTATAGGAGAGGCCACCCATAAGCCCGCTGTTGTATAGGAGAGGCCACCCATAAGCCCGTTGTTGTATAGGAGAGGTCACCCATATGCCCGTTGTTGTATAGGAGAGGTCACCCATTAGCCTCTTGTTGTATAGGAGAGGTCACCCATAAGCCTGTTGTTGTATAGGAGAGGCCACCCATAAGCCCGTTGTTGTATAGGAGAAGTCACCCATAAGCGAGTTTGTGCAGTTGTTAATGTTGTCTTGTTGTTGTTGTATAGGAGAGGCCACCCATAAGCCTGTTGTATAGGAGAGGTCACCCATAAGCCTGTTGTTGTATAGGAGATGTCACCCATAAGCCTGTTGTTGTATTGGAGAGGCCACTCATAAGCCCGTTGTTGTATAGGAGAGGTCACCCATAAGCCTGTTGTTGTATAGGAAAGGTCACCCATAAACCGGTGTTGTATAGGAGAGGTCACCCATTAGCCTGTTGTATAGGAGAGGCCACCCATAAGCCTGTTGTACAGGAGAGGTCACGCATAAGCCTGTTGTACAGGAGAGGCCACTCATAAGCCCGTTGTTGTATAGGAGTTGTTAATGTTGTCTTGTTTTTGTTGTATAGGAGAGGTCACCCATAAGCCTGTTGTTGTATAGGAGAGGCCACCCATAAGCCTGTTGTACAGGAGAGGTCACGCATAAGCCTGTTGGACAGGAGAGGTCACCCATAAGCCTGTCGTTGTATAGGAGAGGTCACCCATAAGCATGTCGTATAGGAGAGGCCACTCATAAGCCCGTTGTTGAATAGGAGTTGTTAATGTTGTCTTGTTTTTGTTGTATAGGAGAGGCCACCCATAAGCCTGTTGTTGTTTGTTGTATAGGAGAGGCCACCCATAAGCCTGTTGTTGTAAGGAGAGGCCACCCATAAGCCCGTTGTTGTGTAGGAGAGGTCACCCATAAGCCCGTTGTTGTGTAGGAGAAGTCACCCATAAGCCTGTTGTATAGGAGAGGTCACCCATATGCCTGTTGTATTGGAGAGGTCACCCATAAGCCTGTTGTTGTATAGGAGAGGTCACCCATAAGCCTGTTGTTGTATAGGAGAGGCCCCCCATAAGCCCGTTGTTGTGTAGGAGAGGTCACCCATAAGCCCGTTGTTGTGTAGGAGAAGTCACCCATAAGCCTGTTGTATAGGAGAGGTCACCCATATGCCTGTTGTATTGGAGAGGTCACCCATAAGCCTGTTGTTGTATAGGAGAGGTCACCCATAAGCCTGTTGTTGTATAGGAGAGGCCCCCCATAAGCCCGTTGTTGTGTAGGAGAGGTCACCCATAAGCCCGTTGTTGTATAGGAGAGGTCACCCATAAGCCTGTTGTTGTATAGGAGAGGTCACCCATAAGCCTGTTGTTGTGTAGGAGAGGTCAACCATAAGCCTGTTGTATAGGAGAGGCCACACATAAGCCTGTTGTTGTATAGGAGAGATCACCCATAAGCCAGTTTGTGCAGTTGTTAATGTTGTCTTGTTGTTGTTGTATTGGAGAGGCCACCCATAAGCCTGTTGTTGTATAGGAGAGGTCACCCATAAGCCTGTTGTTGTATAGGAGAGGCCACCCATAAGCCTGTTGTTGTATAGGAGAGGTCACCCATAAGGAGTGTTGTCTTGTTGTCTTAATGTTGTCTTGTTGTTGTATAGGAGAGGCCACCCATAAGCCTGTTTGTGTAGTTGTTAATGTTGTCTTGTTGTTGTATAGGAGAGGCCACCCATAAGCCTGTTTGTGCAGTTGTTAATGTTGTCTTGTTGTTGTATAGGAGAGGCCACCCATAAGCCTGTTTGTGCAGTTGTTAATGTTGTCTTGTTGTTGTATAGGAGAGACCACCCATAAGCCTGTTTGTGTAGTTGTTAATGTTGTCTTGTTGTTGTATAGGAGAGGCCACCCATAAGGATGTTTGTGCAGTTGTTAATGTTGTCTTGTTGTTGTATAGGAGAGGCCACCCATAAGCCTGTTTGTGCAGTTGTTAATGTTGTCTTGTTGTTGTATAGGAGAGACCACCCATAAGCCTGTTTGTGTAGTTGTTAATGTTGTCTTGTTGTTGTATAGGAGAGGCCACCCATAAGCCTGTTTGTGCAGTTGTTAATGTTGTCTTGTTGTTGTATAGGAGAGGCCACCCATAAGCCTGTTTGTGCAGTTGTTAATGTTGTCTTGTTGTTGTTGTATAGGAGAGGCCACCCATAAGCCAGTCGCTGTGGAGCCAGAGAAACAGACAGACAACACAGTGAAGATAACCGGCGTAATCGCTGGCATCCTCCTCTTTGTCATCATCTTCCTCGGAGTCATCCTCCTCCTGAAGAAAAGGTGAGCCATTTAGTAGAAGTTATATATTTTGTGTAGCAATATATGTTACTTTATGTTTCTATACGTTATGTGTCCTATATATTTAATATATCGCCAGTCTGTGTTGATGTTATTTTAATGTCGACAAACGCTGTTACAGTGTGAGGCAAACTGAAGAAGCCAAACATTTACAACACGGGGTGCATTTCGACAGCATGATCGTTTACAATTGTAATCTGTAAGAATTTTTTTTTTATTTTTTTTTTTATTTTTTTTATATGAGTCTCTTCCCCTGTTTTCTCTCCCTAAAGCACAGCAGTGTTGTCAGCGTTGTCAGCGCAAAACGTAAATAATGAATTTGATGATGTTGTTAATACGCTACATTACGTCTGTTTACAGCTATGAGAAACAGTTTGCTGTGAAAGATGAATGTCTCCACGGCCCAATCATAAAAGACGCACCACCCCGTTCAATGACACTGGTTCGGAGACGGGAGGGAAAGGGAAAATATTTTGGAGGAATATAGAAGGGAAGATTAGAGAATAGGAGATTAGAAGGAAATAATGATGAAAGGCTGAGTAGAGTAGAAGAGTAGAAAGAGAAAGAGAGAAGGGAGAGGAGAGAGAGAGGGAATAGAGAGAGGAGTAGAAAGAGAAAGAGAGAAGAGAGAGGAGAGAGAGAGGGAATAGAGAGAGGAGTAGAAGAGAAAGAGAGAAGAGAGAGGAGAGAGAGAGGGAATAGAGAGGGGAGGGGGTAGAAGAGAAAGAGAGAACAGAGAGGAGAGAGAGAGGGAATAGAGAGGGGGGGTAGAAGAGAAAGAGAGAACAGAGATGAGAGAGAGAGGGAATAGAGAGGGGGGGGTAGAAGAGAAAGAGAGAACAGAGAGGAGAGAGAGAGGGAATAGAGAGGGGGGGGTAGAAGAGAAAGAGAGAACAGATAGGAGAGACAGGGAATAGAGAGAGGAGTAGAAGAGAAAGAGAGAAGGGAGAGGAGAGAGGAGAGACAGGGAATAGAGAGGGGAGTAGAAGAGAAAGAGAGAACAGAGAGGAGAGAGAGAGGGAATAGAGAGGGGGGGTAGAAGAGAAAGAGAGAACAGAGAGGAGAGAGAGAGGGAATAGAGAGGGGGGGGTAGAAGAGAAAAAGAGAACAGAGAGGAGAGACAGGGAATAGAGAGAGGAGTAGAAGAGAAAGAGAGAAGGGAGAGGAGAGAGAGAGGGAATAGAGAGCCTTCCTATAACCATGTATTGTAGCTTCAGGCTAAGTTTACATTATCCCCAGTCCCTGTTCTCCATGTCACCCAGTAACTTCAGGCTAAGTTTACATTATCCCCAGTCCCTGTTCTCCATGTCACCCAGTAGCTTCAGGCTAAGTTTACATTATCCCCAGTCCCTGTTCTCCATGACACCCAGTAGCTTCAGGCTAAGTTTACATTATCCCCAGTCCCTGTTCTCCATGTCACCCAGTAGCTTCAGGCTAAGTTTACATTATCCCCAGTCCCTGTTCTCCATGTCACCCAGTAGCTTCAGGCTAAGTTTACATTATCCCCAGCCCCTGTTCTCCATGTCACCCAGTAGCTTCAGGCTAAGTTTACATTATCCCCAGTCCCTGTTCTCCATGTCACCCAGTAGCTTCAGGCTAAGTTTACATTATCCCCAGCCCCTGTTCTCCATGTCAACCAGGCCTGAAATAACACACTGTCACTTTATTTATGTGTGCTGTAGATACGTTGGGTGTGCTCTTATCTGTGTCCCAAAATGGCATCCTACTCCCTATATAGTGACTAGAGCCCTATAGGGATAAAGTAGTGCAGTAGTATGTATTGAATAGGGGGCCATTTGATAGCTGCATTCAATATCTGGACCAAAGGGAACGGAAAGGGGAAGGGGGGAAACAGGCCTGTGTTTCAATCCAACTTTTATTATCTGGTCTTTCCCACTGTAACTTTCAGTTTGAGTTAGAGTTATTTAAGGTTAGTTAGAGTTAGATAAGGTAATGGAGGTGGGGGGGTAGATGGAGTGGTAGATGGAGTGGTAGATGGAGTGGTAGATCTTAGTCCCTTGGTATTGGGGGTGGGGGTAGATGGAGTGGTAGATGCTAGTTCCTTGGTATTGGAGGTGGGAGTAGTAGATGGAGGGGTAGATGAAGTGGTAGATGGAGTGGTAGATGCTAGTTCCTTGGTATTGGAGGTGGGAGTAGTAGATGGAGGGGTAGATGGAGTGGTAGATGGAGTGGTAGATGCTAGTTCCTTGTTAATGGAGGTGGGGGTAGATGGGGTGGTAGAAGCTAGTCCCTTGGTATTGGAGGTGGGGGTAGATGGGGTGGTAGATGCTAGGTCCTTGGTATTAGAGGTGGGAGTGGTAGATGGAGTGGTAGATGCTAGTTCCTTGGTATTGGAGGTGGGGGTAGATGGGGTGGTAGAAGCTAGTTCCTTGGTATTGGAGGTGGGGGGTAGATGGAGTGGTAGATGCGAGTTCCTTGGTATTGGAGGTGGGAGTAGTAGATGGAGTAGTAGATGGAGGGGTAGATGCTAATTCCTTGGTATTGGAGGTGGGAGTAGTAGATGGAGTGGTAGATGCTAATTCCTTGGTATTGGAGGTGGGAGTAGTAGATGGAGTGGTAGATGGGGTGGTAGATGCTAGTTCCTTGTTAATGGAGGTGGGGGGGTAGATGCTAGTTCCTTGGTATTGGAGGTGGGGGGTAGATGGAGTGGTAGATGCTAGTTCCTTGGTATTGGAGGTGGGGGGTAGATGGAGTGGTAGATGGAGTGGTAGATGGGGTGGTAGATGCTAATTCCTTGGTATTGGAGGTGGGGGTAGATGGAGTGGTAGATGGAGTGGTAGATGGAGTGGTAGATGCTAGTTCCTTGGTAATGGAGGTGGGGGGTAGATGGAGTGGTAGATGGAGTGGTAGATGGTGTGGTAGATGGGGTGGTAGATGCTAGTTCCTTGGTAATGGAGGTGGGGGGTAGATGGGGTGGTAGATGCTAGTTCCTTGGTATTAGAGGTGGGAGTAGTAGATGGAGTGGTGGATGCTAATTCCTTGGTATTGGAGGTGGGAGTAGTAGATGGAGTGGTAGATGGGGTGGTAGATGCTAGTTCCTTGGTATTGGAGGTGGGAGTAGTAGATGGAGTGGTAGATGCTAGTCCCTTGGTAATGGAGGTGGGAGTAGTAGATGGGGTGGTAGATGCTAGTCCCTTGGTATTGGAGGTGGGAGTAGTAGATGCTAGTCCCTTGGTATTGGAGGTGGGAGTGGTAGATGCTAGTCCCTTGGTATTGGAGGTGGGAGTGGTAGATGCTAGTCCCTTGGTATTGGAGGTGGGAGTAGTAGATGGGGTGGTAGATGCTAGTCCCTTGGTATTGGAGGTGGGAGTAGTAGATGGAGTGGTAGATGGGGTGGTAGATGCTAGTTCCTTGGTAATTGGAGGTGGGAGTAGTAGATGGAGTGGTAGATGGGGTGGTAGATGCTAGTTCCTTGTTAATGGAGGTGGGGGGGTAGATGCTAGTTCCTTGGTATTGGAGGTGGGGGGTAGATGGAGTGGTAGATGGAGTGGTAGATGGAGGGGTAGATGGGGTGGTAGATGCTAGTTCCTTGGTATTGGAGGTGGGAGTAGTAGATGGAGTGGTAGATGCTAGTTCCTTGGTATTGGAGGTGGGGGGGTAGACAGAGTGTTAGATGCGAGTTCCTTGGTAATGGAGGTGGGGGGGTAGATGGAGTGGTAGATGCTAGTCCCTTGGTATTGGAGGTGGGGGGGTAGATGGAGTGGTAGATGCTAGTTCCTTGGTATTGGAAGTGGAGGGTAGATGGAGTGGTAGATGGAGTGGTAGATGCTAGTTCCTTGGTATTGGAGGTGGGGGGGTAGATGGAGGGGTAGATGGAGTGGTAGATGCTAGTTCCTTGGTATTGGAGGTGGGGGGTAGATGGAGTGGTAGATCTTAGTTCCTTGGTATCAGAGGTGGGAGTGGTAGTTGCTAGCTCCTTGGTAATGGAGCCTGTTTAAACTGACGTTTTTCGAGACCTATACTTCGTTTTTACCAGTAATGTACCATTTGACGTTTTGTACAGTGTGATATTCCGTATGGCGTGTGCAAACAAACAGCTATTTAACTGAATTATTTCCGGTGTGACCTAATCAAATGAGACAGGAAGTGGGAGATGATTTAATTGGATCCATTTGATTTAATTTGCATTAATTATATCCGATTTAAAGCCGTGTTAAAGACATTCTAAGTTCCGATTTGGAACTAACTCTTGGAGGTCAAATCCATAGAATCAGGAATTTATCCTGATGTCTATGTCTTCACACAAATATATGTGACATGATGTCTGTCGGGGCAGGTCGTTATGGAAACCTGGCTTGGTGAATACATCGACTAGCTCTTACAACATGACCCAGTACATGAACTATATTCCGAATATGGATGTATGTTTTTTATGTACGAAGAGGCAGCGCAAATAACCGGTTGTGTGTGTACATCAGCTAACCCGGTTGTGTGTGTACATCAGCTAACCAGTTGTGTGTGTACATCAGCTAACAGGATGTGTGTGTACATCAGCTAACAGGAAGTGTGTGTACGTCAGCTAACCGGTTGTGTGTGTACATCAGCTAACCGGTTGTGTGTACATCAGCTAACAGGATGTGTGTGTACATCAGCTAACAGGAAGTGTGTGTACATCAGCTAACAGGAAGTGTGTGTACATCAGCTAACCGGTTGTGTGTGTACATCAGCTAACCGGTTGTGTGTGTACATCAGCTAACAGGATGTGTGTGTACATCAGCTAACAGGAAGTGTGTGTACATCAGCTAACAGGAAGTGTGTGTACATCAGCTAACCGGTTGTGGGTGTACATCAGCTAACAGGATGTGTGTGTACATCAGCTAACAGGAAGTGTGTGTACATCAGCTAACCGGTTGTGATTTCTCAACATGACCTGTACTCCAATTGTATTTAATAACAACTAGCTTTCAAAAAGAGAACGAATCTGTGGAAAGAATCGGCACACATTACACGCCACTTCAAGCTATAACCTTGTTCTGCACGTTCACTAGTCTGCCTTTCATGTATGCCTGCCTGCCTGCCTGCCTGCCTGCCTGCCTGCCTGCCTGCCTGCCTGTCTGCCTGCCTGCCTGCCTGCCTGCCTGTCTGCCTGCCTGCCTGCCTGTCTGCCTGCCTTCCTTCCTGCCTGCCTGCCTGCCTGCCTGCCTGTCTGTCTGTCTGCCTGCCTGCCTGCCTGTCTGCCTGCCTGTCTGCCTGCCTGCGTGCCTGCCTGTCTGCCTGCCTGCCTGTCTGCCTGCCTGTCTGTCTGCCTGCCTGCCTGCCTGTCTGCCTGCCTGTCTGCCTGCCTGCCTGCCTGCCAGCCTGTCTGCCTGCCTGCCAGCCTGTCTGCCTGCCTGCCTGCCTGCCTGCCAGTCTGCCTGCCTGCCTGCCAGTCTGCCTGCCTGCCTGCCTGCCTGTCTGCCTGCCTGCCTGTCTGCCTGCCTGCCTGTCTGCCTGCCTGCCTGTCTGCCTGCCTGCCTGCCTGCCAGTCTGCCTGCCTGCCTGTCTGCCTGTCTGTCTGCCTGCCTGCCTGTCTGCCTGTCTGCCTGTCTGCCTGCCTGCCTGTCTGCCTGCCTGCCTGTCTGCCTGCCTGTCTGCCTGCCTGTCAGCCACCATATGGTTTTTGTCCATTTTATCTATTTTTTCAAACATTAATGTATTTTTACTTTTTCTTTCCTTCATTCCATATCCCCCCCCCCCGTTCCTCCGTCCTCCACTGCTTATAACCTACCACCACCTCACCTAACCACGTACCACCTCACCTACCACGTACCACCTCACCTACCACGTACCACTGGGCAGAAGAACCTACCACTCCTACACTTACTACCTGTAAGTAAACACTGCAACATAACAGTCTTGGTGCTTTTGCTTTTGCTCTTCTGTCGTTGAGACTGGAACCATGTCGTTCGTCTCGCCCCGCAGACCTGAGTCAAATACACATTTCAAATATTTCAGCTACATTTTCGTTTTAATATCCCCTGTACAATAGAACCAATGCAATTGTCATCAAAGCACCTTAGTGTTTTACATGAGACGAACCGTAGTCGTTCTCCTCTCTACCTGGCTGTTAGAGGCCTCCTTTTAGTTTCAACGTTATGATCAAATTCATGTCACACTATGACATTTGTGTATAAATGATTTAACTAATTAAAGAGGAGCAGTGAAAACAATATAACAATATACACAAGGGGGTGTGGAGGCTATATACAGGGTGTTACGGTACAGAGTCAAGGAGGAGGCTCTATACAGGGTGTTACGGTACAGAGTCAATGTGGAGACTATATACAGGGTGTTACGGTACAGAGTCAAGGAGGAGGCTCTATACAGGGTGTTACGGTACAGAGTCAATGTGGAGACTATATACAGGGTGTTACGGTACAGAGTCAAGGAGGAGGCTCTATACAGGGTGTTACGGTACAGAGTCAATGTGGAGTCTATATACAGGGTATTACGGTACAGAGTCAATGTGGAGGCTATATACAGGGTGTTACGGTAGAGAGTCAATGTGGAGGCTATATACAGGGTGTTACGGTACAGAGTCAATGAGGAGGCTCTATACAGGGTGTTACGGTACAGAGTCAATGTGGAGTCTATATACAGGGTATTACGGTACAGAGTCAATGAGGAGGCTCTATACAGGGTGTTACGGTACAGAGTCAATGTGGAGGCTATATACAGGGTGTTACGGTACAGAGTCAATGTGGAGGCTATATACAGGGTGTTACGGTACAGAGTCAATGTGGAGGCTATATACAGGGTGTTACGGTAGAGAGTCAATGTGGAGGCTATATACAGGGGGTACTGGTAGAGAGTCAATGTGGAGACTATATACAGGGTGTTACGGTACAGAGTCAATGAGGAGGCTCTATACAGGGTGTTACGGTACAGAGTCAATGTGGAGGCTATATACAGGGTGTTACGGTACAGAGTCAATGTGGAGACTATATACAGGGTATTACGGTACAGAGTCAATGTGGAGGCTATATACAGGGTATTACGGTACAGAGTCAATGTGGAGGCTATATACAGGGTATTACGGTACAGAGTCAATGTGGAGGCTATATACAGGGTGTTACGGTACAGAGTCAATGTGGAGGCTATATACAGGGTGTTACGGTACAGAGTCAATGTGGAGGCTATATACAGGGTATTACGGTACAGAGTCAATGTGGAGTCTATATACAGGGTATTACGGTACAGAGTCAATGTGGAGGCTATATACAGGGTGTTACGGTAGAGAGTCAATGTGGAGGCTATATACAGGGTGTTACGGTACAGAGTCAATGAGGAGGCTCTATACAGGGTGTTACGGTACAGAGTCAATGTGGAGTCTATATACAGGGTGTTACGGTAGAGAGTCAATGTGGAGGCTATATACAGGGGGTACTGGTAGAGAGTCAATGTGGAGACTATATACAGGGTGTTACGGTACAGAGTCAATGAGGAGGCTCTATACAGGGTGTTACGGTACAGAGTCAATGTGGAGGCTATATACAGGGTGTTACGGTACAGAGTCAATGTGGAGACTATATACAGGGTATTACGGTACAGAGTCAATGTGGAGGCTATATACAGGGTGTTACGGTAGAGAGTCAATGTGGAGGCTATATACAGGGTGTTACGGTACAGAGTCAATGAGGAGGCTCTATACAGGGTGTTACGGTACAGAGTCAATGTGGAGGCTCTATACAGGGTGTTACGGTACAGAGTCAATGTGGAGGCTATATACAGGGTGTTACGGTACAGAGTCAATGTGGAGACTATATACAGGGTATTACGGTACAGAGTCAATGTGGAGGCTATATACAGGGTGTTACGGTAGAGAGTCAATGTGGAGGCTATATACAGGGTGTTACGGTAGAGAGTCAATGTGGAGGCTATATACAGGGTGTTACGGTACAGAGTCAATGAGGAGGCTCTATACAGGGTGTTACGGTACAGAGTCAATGTGGAGTCTATATACAGGGTATTACGGTACAGAGTCAATGTGGAGGCTATATACAGGGTGTTACGGTAGAGAGTCAATGTGGAGACTATATACAGGGTGTTACGGTACAGAGTCAATGAGGAGGCTCTATACAGGGTGTTACGGTACAGAGTCAATGTGGAGTCTATATACAGGGTATTACGGTACAGAGTCAATGTGGAGGCTATATACAGGGTGTTACGGTAGAGAGTCAATGTGGAGGCTATATACAGGGTGTTACGGTACAGAGTCAATGAGGAGGCTCTATACAGGGTGTTACGGTACAGAGTCAATGTGGAGGCTATATACAGGGTATTACGGTACAGAGTCAATGTGGAGGCTATTTACAGGGTGTTACGGTACAGAGTCAATGCGGAGGCTATTTACAGGGTGTTACGGTACAGAGTCAATGTGGAGGCTATATACAGGGTATTACGGTACAGAGTCAATGTGGAGGCTATATACAGGGTATTACGGTGCAGAGTCAATGTGGAGGCTATATACAGGGTATTACAGTACAGAGTCAATGTGGAGGCTATATACAGGGTGTTACGGTACAGAGTCAATGTGGAGGCTATTTACAGGGTGTTACGGTACATAGTCAATGTGGAGGCTATTTACAGGGTATTACGGTACAAAGTCAATGTGGAGACTATATACAGGGTGTTACGGTACAGAGTCAATGTGGAGGCTATATACAGGGTGTTACGGTAGAGAGTCAATGTGGAGACTATATACAGGGTGTTACGGTACAGAGTCAATGAGGAGGCTCTATACAGGGTGTTACGGTACAGAGTCAATGTGGAGGCTATATACAGGGTGTTACGGTACAGAGTCAATGTGGAGACTATATACAGGGTATTACGGTACAGAGTCAATGTGGAGGCTATATACAGGGTGTTACGGTAGAGAGTCAATGTGGAGGCTATATACAGGGTGTTACGGTACAGAGTCAATTAGGAGGCTCTATTCAGGGTGTTACGGTACAGAGTCAATGTGGAGGCTATATACAGGGTATTACGGTACAGAGTCAATGTGGAGGCTATTTACAGGGTGTTACGGTACAGAGTCAATGCGGAGGCTATTTACAGGGTGTTACGGTACAGAGTCAATGTGGAGGCTATATACAGGGTATTACGGTACAGAGTCAATGTGGAGGCTATATACAGGGTGTTACGGTGCAGAGTCAATGTGGAGGCTATATACAGGGTATTACGGTACAGAGTCAATGTGGAGGCTATATACAGGGTGTTACGGTACAGAGTCAATGTGGAGGCTATTTACAGGGTGTTACGATACATAGTCAATGTGGAGGCTATATACAGGGTATTACGGTACAAAGTCAATGTGGAGGCTATATACAGGGGGTACCGGTACAGAGTCAATGTGGAGACTATATACAGGGTGTTACGGTACAGAGTCAATGTGGAGGCTATATACAGGGTGTTACGGTACAGAGTCAATGTGGAGGCTATATACAGGGTGTTACGGTACAGAGTCAATGTGGAGGCTATATACAGGGTATTACGGTACAGAGTCAATGTGGAGGCTATATACAGGGTGTTACGGTACAGAGTCAATGTGGAGGCTATATACAGGGTATTCCGGTACAGAGTCAATGTGGAGGCTATATACAGGGTGTTACGGTACAGAGTCAATGTGGAGGCTATATACAGGGTATTACGGTACAGAGTCAATGTGGAGGCTATATACAGGGTATTACGGTACAGAGTCAATGTGGAGGCTATATACAAGGGGGACCGGTACAGAGTCTATGTGGAGGCTATATACAGGGGGTACCAGTACAGAGTTAATGTGGAGGCTATATACATGGTGTTACGGTACAGAGTCAATGTGGAGACTATATACAGGGTGTTACGGTACAGAGTCAATGTGGAGACTATATACAGGGTGTTACGGTACAGAGTCAATGTGGAGGCTATATACAGGGGGTACCGGTACAGAGTCTATGTGGTGGCTATATACAGGGTGTTACGGTACAGAGTCAATGTGGAGGCTATCAAATCAAATCAAATCAAATTTTATTTGTCACATACACATGGTTAGCAGATGTTAATGCGAGTGTAGCGAAATGCTTGTAAATATATATATATATTTGTGTTACGGTACAGAGTCAATGTGGAGGCTATATACAAGGTGTTACGGTACAGAGTCAATGTGGAGACTATATACAGGGTGTTACGGTACAGAGTCAATGTGGAGGCTATATACAGGGTATTACGGTATCGGAACAGAGGCAATGTGGAGGCTATATACAGGGGGTACCAGTACAGAGTCAATGTGGAGGCTATACACAGGGTGTTACGGTACAGAGTCAATGTGGAGGCTATATACAGGGTATTACGGTACAGAGTCAATGTGGAGGTTATATACAGGGTATTACGGTACAGAGTCAATGTGGAGGCTATATACAGGGTGCTACTGTACAGAGTCAATGTGGAGGCTATATACAGGGTGTTACGGTACAGAGTCAATGTGGAGGCTATATACAGGTTATTACGGTACAGAGTCAATGTGGAGGCTATATACAGGGGGTACCGGTACAGAGTCAATGTGAAGGCTACATACAGGGTGTTACGGTACAGAGTCAATGTGGAGGCTATATACAGGGGGTACCGGTATAGAGTCAATGTGGAGGCTATATACAGGGGGTACTGGTACAGAGTCAATGTGGAGGCTATATACAGGGGGTACCGGTACAGAGTCAATCTGGAGTCTATATACAGGGTGTTACGGTACAGAGTCAATGTGGAGGCTATATACAGGGGGTACCGGTACAGAGTCAATGTGGAGGCTATATACAGGGGGTACTGGTACTGAGTCAATGTGCAGGGGCACCGGTTAGTTGAGGTAGTATGTACATGTAGGTAGTGACTATGCATAGATGACAACAGAGAGTGGCAGTGGTGTGGAGAGGAGAGGGGGAGGGGGAGGGGGGCAATGTGAATAATCTGGGTAGCCATTTGACTAGATGGCTTGGGGGTAGAAGCTGTAGAAGCCTCTTGGACCTAGACTTGGAGCTCCGCTTACCGCTTGCCTGTCTCCTTTCAGACAGACATTAGTCAGACATGCTTTCTCCATACAGGGACGCTACATGCCTATTTTATATATTATTAGTACTATATATTTTGTACAATTCACAACAAGCATCATTCTCGTTTTGACCTCCAAGCAGTTTGTTGTTCATCAAATGATGAACCTAAACTGCATTGATGATAATTTGGCTTCAGAATATGTTTGTGTGGAGACAATCAATATAGTTTACGAATTTCCATTTGGCTTCTAATGATTTTCTTTCTTTTGGCTTGTCAAAGTCAGATGTTGAAATGGCTGTTTTGGGACCTTTCTAATCTACTGCTAGTAGACGAAACGTATTGTTTCGGTGGGAACATTCCTGGCTAAAAATACCAGCAACTAAAGCAACCAACAATGCTGTCCTATATATTACATAAAGAATTAGGAATGATCTGATATAATGCTATTGTCTGGCACCAAAACAGCATGCGAAACTCTCCTGTCTTCTCCTCTTCTCCTCTTCCGTAACCCTGCCCAGTTGTATTCTTTCACACTTCTCCTCATCACTCCATCTCTCCCTCCCTCCCTCCACCTCTCGCTTCACTCCATCTCTCCCTCCCTCCCTCCATCTCTCCCTCTCTCATCTCTCATTCCCTCCCTCCACCTCTCGCTTCACTCCATCTCTCCCTCCCTCCCTCCATCTCTCCCTCTCTCATCTCTCATTCCCTCCCTCCATCTCTCCCTCCCTCCACCCCTCCCTCCCTCCCTCCCTCCCTCCCTCCCTCCCTCCCTCCCTCCCTCCCTCCCTCCCTCTCTCATCTCTCATTCTCTCCCTCCCTCCCTCCCTCCCTCCCTCCCTCCCTCCCTCCCTCCCTCCCTCCCTCCCTCATCTCTCATTCCCTCCCTCCCTCCCTCTCTCCCTCCCTCCACCTCTCCCTCCCTCCCTCCCTCCCTCCCTCCCTCCCTCCCTCCCTCCCTCCCTCCCTCTCTCATCTCTCATTCCCTCCCTCCCTCCCTCCCTCCCTCCCTCCCTCCCTCCCTCCCTCCCTCCCTCCCTCCCTCCCTCCCTCATCTCTCATTCCCTCCCTCCCTCCCTCATCTCTCCCTCCCTCCCTCCCTCCCTCCCTCCCTCCCTCCCTCCCTCCCTCCCTCCCTCCCTCCACCTCTCCCTTCACTCCATCTCTCCCTCCCTCCACCTCTCGCTTCACTCCGTCTCTCTCTCCCTCCCTCCCTCCATCTCTCCCTCTCTCATCTCTCATTCCCTCCCTCCATCTCTCCCTCCCTCCACCTCTCCCTTCACTCCATCTCTCCCTCCCTCCACCTCTCGCTTCACTCCGTCTCTCTCTCCCTCCCTCCCTCCATCTCTCCCTCTCTCATTCCCTCCCTCCATCTCTCCCTCCCTCCACATCTCCCTTCACTCCATCTCTCCCTCCCTCCCTCTCTCCCTTCACTCCATCTCTCCCTCCCTCCACCTCTCCCTTCACTCCATCTCTCGCTTTCCCTCCCTCCCTCCCTCCCTCCCTCCCTCCCTCCCTCCCTCCCTCCCTCCCTCCCTCCCTCCCTCCACATCTCCCTTCACTCCATCTCTCCCTCCCTCCACCTCTCGCTTCACTCCGTCTCTCTCTCCCTCCCTCCCTCCATCTCTCCCTCTCTCATCTCTCATTCCCTCCCTCCATCTCTCCCTCCCTCCACATTTCCCTTCACTCCATCTCTCCCTCCCTCCACCTCTCCCTTCACTCCATCTCACCCTCCCTCCACCTCTCCCTTCACTCCACCTCTCTCTTCACTCCATCTCACCCTCCCTCCACCTCTACCTTCACTCCATCTCTCGCCTCCCTCCCTCCCTCCCTCCCTCCCTCCCTCTCTCCCTCTCTCATCTCTCATTCCCTCCCTCCATCTCTCCCTCCCTCCACCTCTCGCTTCACTCCGTCTCTCCCTCCCTCCCTCCATCTCTCCCTCCCTCCACATTTCCCTTCACTCCATCTCTCCCTCCCTCCACCTCTCCCTTCACTCCATCTCACCCTCCCTCCACCTCTCCCTTCACTCCATTTCTCGCTTCCCTCCCTCCCTCCCTCCCTCCCTCCCTCCCTCCCTCCCTCATCTCTCATTCCCTTCACTCCATCTCACCCTCCCTCCACCTCTCCCTTCACTCCATCTCTCGCTTCCCTCCCTCCCTCCCTCCCTCCCTCTCTCCCTCTCTCATCTCTCATTCCCTCACTCCATCTCTCGCTTCACTCCATCTCTCCCTCCCTCCCTCCATCTCTCCCTCTCTCATCTCTCATTCCCTCCCTCCATCTCTCTCCCTCCCTCCCTCCCTCCCTCCCTCCCTCCCTCCCTCCCTCCCTCCCTCCCTCCCTCCCTCCCTCCCTCCCTCCCTCCCTCCCTCCCTCTCTCATCTCTCATTCTCTCCCTCCCTCCCTCCCTCCCTCCCCCCTCCCTCCCTCCCTCCCTCCCTCCCTCCCTCCCTCCCTCCCTCCCTCCCTCCCTCCCTCCCTCATCTCTCATTCCCTCCCTCCCTCCCTCCACCCCTCCCTCCCTCCCTCCCTCCCTCCCTCCCTCCCTCCCTCCCTCTCTCATCTCTCATCCCTCCCTCCCTCCCTCCCTCCCTCCCTCCCTCCCTCCCTCCCTCCCTCCCTCCCTCCCTCCCTCCCTCCCTCCCTCCCTCCCTCCCTCATCTCTCATTCCCTCCCTCCCTCATCTCTCATTCCCTCCCTCCCTCCCTCCCTCCCTCCCTCCCTCCCTCCCTCCCTCCCTCCCTCCACCTCTCCCTTCACTCCATCTCTCCCTCCCTCCACCTCTCGCTTCACTCCGTCTCTCTCTCCCTCCCTCCCTCCATCTCTCCCTCTCTCATCTCTCATTCCCTCCCTCCATCTCTCCCTCCCTCCACATTTCCCTTCACTCCATCTCTCCCTCCCTCCACCTCTCCCTTCACTCCATCTCACCCTCCCTCCACCTCTCCCTTCACTCCACCTCTCTCTTCACTCCATCTCACCCTCCCTCCACCTCTACCTTCACTCCATCTCTCGCTTCCCTCCCTCCCTCCCTCTCTCCCTCTCTCATCTCTCATTCCCTCCCTACATCTCTCCCTCCCTCCACCTCTCGCTTCACTCCGTCTCTCCCTCCCTCCCTCCATCTCTCCCTCCCTCCACATTTCCCTTCACTCCATCTCTCCCTCCCTCCACCTCTCCCTTCACTCCATCTCACCCTCCCTCCACCTCTCCCTTCACTCCATTTCTCGCCTCCCTCCCTCCCTCCCTCCCTCCCTCCCTCCCTCCCTCCCTCCCTCCCTCCCTCCCTCATCTCTCATTCCCTTCACTCCATCTCACCCTCCCTCCACCTCTCCCTTCACTCCATCTCTCGCTTCCCTCCCTCCCTCCCTCCCTCTCTCCCTCTCTCATCTCTCATTCCCTCCCTCCATCTCTCCCTCCCTCCACCTCTCGCTTCACTCCGTCTCTCTCTCCCTCCCTCCCTCCATCTCTCCCTCTCTCATCTCTCATTCCCTCCCTCCATCTCTCCACCCCTCCACCTCTCCCTTCACTCCATCTCTCCCTCCCTCCATCTTTCCATCCCTCCCTCCATCTCTCCATGTAGCTGTGGTGATAAGCTGACAAGCCTCTTAACATCAATATTCAGAATTAGCTGAAAATTCTGCTGTCACATGTACATTTTAATCCCAATCTTCCTGCATTATAAGACAATAGCCTTAAATTTGCTTACAAATTCTACTCCAATCTATCCCTTTGTGATAGCCTAAAAATATATTTTAGGATCTTTTGAATAATATGGATCTCTGGATAGGACTCATACCACTTCACTAAACTAGGTTCTCAGAATTAGCTCTGTTCTCCCTGCATTACAAGACAATAGCCTTAGATTTTGCATAGAGGTTTTACTCCACTCTTTTCCCTGTTTGACTACCCTTTATAACTCTAGAACCCTTCATAACTCTAGAACCCTTTATAACTCTAGAACCCTTCATAACTCTAGAACCCTTCATAACTCTAGAACCCTTCATAATTCTAAATCAAATCAAATTAAATCAAATCCAATGTATTTATATAGCCCTTCTTACATCAGCTGATATTTCAAAGTGCTGTACAGAAACCCAGCCTAAAACCACAAACAGCAAGCAATGCAGGTGTAGAAGCACGGTGGCTAGGAAAAACTCCCTAGAAAGGCCAGAACCTAGGAAGAAACCTAGAGAGGAACCAGGCTCTGAGGGGTGGCCTGTCCTCTTCTGGCTGTGCCGGGTGGAGATTATAACAGAACATGGCCGAGATGTTCAAACGTGCTGCAACTCTACAGTAGAGGAAAGAGGCGTAGTCCTCAACTAGAGAGGGATTATAATCTGGCGATGATCAGACCGTAACTGGCACTTCTATTATTCACACCGACGTGGTTTATCTATTGATTTAACTAATGCCACTGTAGCGGACAGCTCAACTCTTCATTCTAAAGATGAGATCATCAGGATGTACAGGATGTAGAGAATGTAGCATTTCCTGTAGAGTATAACGATATGATTACTGCTTGTGCTGATCACTCTGTTGAAGCTTCAGCTGATTATCTAGCTTCTGTATTAATGGAAACCTTGTTGACTGGAATGGGATGTGTGTGTGCGTGCGTGTGTGTGTGTGTGTGTGTGAGAGAGACAGAGTGTGTGTGTGTGTGTGTGTGTGTGTGTGTGTGTGTGTGTGTGTGTGTATATGTATGGAACATGTGGCACCAGAATATGCTGTTTATGTGTGTTTGCCAGGACCTCATCAATTCAGTGTAATTAAAGGTCCACTCTGTGATCTGGCATTAATGATCAATCTGCGGTCTGTCATTAAGGATTTAGGTTCATAAGGGATTACGTTGAGGTGGAGGAATGCTTGAATTTATTAAGTCCCCTTAGGGTTCACTGAGACGGGAAAAATATGATGTATTAGGTATACTTTTACCCCTGAGACGATAAGACGATATTATTTAGGGGGGGGGGGGGGGAATAGTATATGCATTGATTGAAGCTCAATGTTCAATTAAAATGTCCCTACCACCATATCTAAGCCATAATGACATTTCGTAAATCAACTTGGTCCCACAGTTGACAGTGCATGTCAGAGCAAAAACCAAGCCACGAGATTGAAGGAATTGTCCGTAGAGCTCAGAGTCAGGATTGTGTCGAGGCACAGATATCTTGGCGAAGGGTACCAAAACATTTCTGCAGTATTGAAGGTTTTTAAATGATATTACTGAAGCCCGTGACAAAAAAAAACAGCACTGTGTCTTACTTTTTATTGATCTCTCTAAGGCTTTTGATACAGTTGATCATGCTTTACTGAGGCAGAGATTGTCGAGCGTAGGTCTTTCAGAGCATGCAGTTGCATGGTTTGCTAACTATCTGTCTGATAGAGCTCAGTGCACTCAATTTGATGGGCTTAATTCTGTTAAATTGTCTGTCTATAATGGTGTGCCCCAAGGCTCTGTACTTGGTCCTCTCTTATTCACTATTTATATAAATGACTTAGACAAAAATGTCCAAAATGCACAACTTCATTTTTATGCTGATGATTCTGTTATTTACTTTTGTGCCTCGTCTCACAAAAGCTTTCCAGAACATGCAAACTGCTTTTTATGCCGTTTAACATACCTTGTGTCAATTGAAGCTTATCCTCAATACTGACTAAACTAAACTAATGGTGTTTTCTAAAGCAAGAAATAGACTTCTGAACCTTTCACCTATTACTACCTGTCAGGGCAATGAGATTGAGGTTGTAACCTCATGTAAATATCTTGGAATTAATTGATGAAGGCCTCTCTTTTAAAATTCATATTCAACAACTTACAAACAAATTTAAGCTGAAATTGGGATTTTATTTTAGGAATAAGGCCTGTTTTTCTTTTAAAGCCAGAAAGAGGCTGGTATCAGCTACATAGAGCTTACTATGGGAATATTTTATATATGAATGCTTCCGCTCAGTGTTCGAGATAAATTGACACCCTTAACCATGGCACTTTGAGATTTATTTTAAACTGCAAAACCCTTACGCACCACTGCACTTTGTATACCAGGGTTGGCTGGCCTTCTCTAGTCACTCGTAGGCTCAGTCACTGGTATACTTTTATTTACAAAGTCATTTTGGGTTTACTACCTTTTTATTTGGGCATTTTTATTGTTCAGAAATGTGGTGGGTATTCTCTTCGTTCGCTGGACTTTATCCTGCTAACTGTTCCAAATGTCCAAACTGAATTTGGTAAAAGGGCTTTTATAAACTCTGCGTCATCGTCTTGGAACGCCTTACAAAATCATTTTAAACTGGAAGAACTTGTCCCGATTGGTATTTTTAAATCACTGATGAATGATCTTGAGACTGATTCCCTGACCTGTCAATGTTTTTATTTTGCTGTTTTTGATTTTGTTTTACTCTTGTGAATTCTATGGTTTTTACTAGATTACTTGTAGTTTTTCATGTTGTTTGTCTGTAATTTTTGTAATGACTTGGGCCTATCTTGGCCAGGACGCTCTTGAAAAAGAGATTTTAAATCTCAATGAGCCCTTCCTGGTTAAATAAAGGTTAAATAAAACATTTATAAAATAAGGTCCCCAAGAACACAGTGGCTCCATCATTCTTAAATGGAAGAAGTTTGGAACCATGAAGACTCTTCCTGGAGCTGGCCGCCCGGCCAAACTGAGCAATCGGAAAAGAAGAGCCTTGGTCAGGGAGGTGACCAAGAACCTGATGGTCAATCTGACAGAGCTCCAGAGTTCCTCTATTGAGTTGGGAGAACCTTCCAGAAGGATAACCTTCTCTGCAGCACTCCACCAACGAGGCATTTATGGTAGAGTGGCCAGACAGATCTACAGTAAAACCGCCCTTATCAGCCCGCTGTTATAGTGGAACTACAGTAAAAACCGCACTTATCAGCCTGCTGTTACAGTGGAACTACAGTAAAAACCGCCCTTATCAGCCTGCTGTTATAGTGGAACTACGGTAGAACCACCCTTATCAGCCTGCTGTTATAGTGGAACTACAGTAAAAACCGCCCTTATCAGACTGGATGTTATAGTGGAACAACAGTAAAAACCGCCCTTATCAGCCTGGATGTTATAGTGGAACTACAGTAAAAACAGCCCTTATCAGCCTGCTGTCAAAGTGGAACTACAGTAAAACCACCCTTATCAGCCTGCTGTTATAGTGGAACTACAGTAAAACCACCCTTATCAGCCTGGATGTTATAGTGGAACTACAGTAAAACCACCCTTATCAGCCTGCTGTTATAGTGGAACTACAGTAAAAACCACCCTTATCAGCCTGCTGTTATAGTGGAACTATGGTAAAACCACCCTTATCAGCCTGCTGATATAGTGGAACTACAGTAAAAACCGCCCTTATCAGCCTGCTGTTATAGTGGAACTACAGTAAAAACCACCCTTATCAGCCTGCTGTTATAGTGGAACTACAGTAAAAACCGCCCTTATCAGACTGGATGTTATAGTGGAACAACAGTAAAAAACGCCCTTATCAGCCTGGATGTTATATTGGAACTACAGTAAAAACAGCCCTTATCAGCCTGCTGTCATAGTGGAACTACAGTAAAACCACCCTTATCAGCCTGCTGTTATAGTGGAACTACAGTAAAACCACCCTTATCAGCCTGGATGTTATAGTGGAACTACAGTAAAACCACCCTTATCAGCCTGCTGTTATATTGGAACTACAGTAAAACCACCCTTATCAGCCTGCTGTTATAGTGGAACTACAGTAAAACCACCCTTATCAGCCTGGATGTTATAGTGGAACTACAGTAAAACCACCCTTATCAGCCTGCTGTTATAGTGGAACTACAGTAAAAACCGCCCTTATCAGCCTGCTGTTATAGTGGAACTACAGTAAAAACCGCCCTTATCAGCCTGCTGTTATAGTGGAACTACAGTAAAAACCGCCCTTATCAGACTGGATGTTATAGTGGAACAACAGTAAAAACCGCCCTTATCAGCCTGGATGTTATAGTGGAACTACAGTAAAAACAGCCCTTATCAGCCTGCTGTCATAGTGGAACTACAGTAAAACCACCCTTATCAGCCTGCTGTTATAGTGGAACTACAGTAAAACCACCCTTATCAGCCTGCAGTTATAGTGGAACTACAGTAAAACTACCCTTATCAGTCTGGATGTTATAGTGGAACTACAGTAAAACCACCCTTATCAGCCTGCTGTTATAGTGGAACTACAGTAAAACCACCCTTATCAGCCTGCTGTTATAGTGGAACTACAGTAAAACCACCCTTATCAGCCTGGATGATATAGTGGAACTACAGTAAAAACCGCCCTTATCAGCCTGCTGTTATAGTGGAACTACAGTAAAAACCGCCCTTATCAGCCTGGATGTTATAGTGGAACTACAGTAAAACCACCTTTATCAGCCTGCTGTTATAGTGGAACTACAGTAAAACCACCCTTACCAGTCTGGATGTTATAGTGGAACTACAGTAAAACCACCCTTATCAGCCTGCTGTTATAGTGGAACTACAGTAAAACCACCCTTATCAGCCTGCTGTTATAGTGGAACTACAGTAAAACCACCCTTATCAGCCTGCTGTTATGGTGGAACTACGGTAAAACCGCCCTTATCAGCCTGGATGATATAGTGGAACTACAGTAAAAACCGCCCTTATCAGCCTGGATGTTATAGTGGAACTACAGTAAAAACCGCCCTTATCAGCCTGCTGTTATAGTGGAACTACAGTAAAAACCGCCCTTATCAGCCTGCTGTTATAGTGGAACAACCGTAAAACCACCCTTATCAGCCTGCTGTTATAGTGGAACTACAGTAAAACCACCCTTATCAGCCTGCTGTCATAGTGGAACTACAGTAAAACCACCCTTATCAGCCTGATGTTATAGTGGAACTACAGTAAAAACCGCCCTTATCAGCCTGGATGTTATAGTGGAACAACAGTAAAACCGCCCTTATCAGCCTGGCTGTTATAGTGGAACAACAGTAAAACCACCCTTATCAGCCTGCTGTTATAGTGGAACTACGGTAAAACCACCCTTATCAGCCTGCTGTTATTGTGGAACTACAATAAAAACCACCCTTATCAGCCTGGATGTTATAGTGGAACTACAGTAAAACCACCCTTATCAGCCTGCTGTTATAGTGGAACTACATTAAAACCACCCTTATCAGCCTGCTGTCATAGTGGAACTACAGTAAAAACAGCCCTTATCAGCCTGGATGTTGTAGCGATATGGTTTGATAGTGGCAGCTAAATGGAGCCTCTGGATTCAGACCTTTGTCAAGCACTTCATCTCCCATCGTTCAGCAGACAAAGAGCTTTGGAAATAAACACTTTTCAAGGTTGTTTCGATTGTACGCCGGTAAAGAACTGGAAGTTAAAGACACACACACACACACACACACACACACACACACACACACACACACACACACACACACACACACACACACACATACACACACACACACACACACTGAGCTGCACTGTAGCCTACAGGTGGAGAATGCCATTGTGTGGGTAGTGAATGCACAACGATTCAATGGAGTCTTCATAAGCTAGTAGAGTGGGTAGACAGACAGACAGATACAGTAGATACATAGAGAGAGAGACAGTAGATACGTAGAGAGAGATACAGTAGATATGTAGAGAGAGATACAGTAGAGCGAGATACAGTAGATACGGAGAGAGATATACAGTAGATACGGAGAGAGATATACAGTAGATACGTAGAGAGAGATACAGTAGATACGATAGAGAGAAATACAGTAGATACGATAGAGAGAAATACAGTAGATACGATAGAGAGAGATACAGTAGATACGATAGAGAGAGATACAGTAGATATGTAGAGAGAGATACAGTAGATATGTAGAGAGAGATACAGTAGAGCGAGATACAGTAGATACGTAGAGAGAGATACAGTAGATACGTAGAGAGAGATACAGTAGATATGTAGAGAGAGATACAGTAGATACGATAGAGAGAGATACAGTAGAGAGAGATACATTCCCTCCCCCATATGCCCCCCTAGGCACAACTATGACAACATAACCAACAAAAACGGGTCACAACTCCTGCAGCTCTGTCGTACGCTGGGTATGTACATAGTCAACGGTAGGCTTCGAGGGGACTCCTATGGTAGGTACACATATAGCTCATCTCTTGACAGTAGTACTGTAGACTACTTTATCACTGACCTCAACCCAGAGTCTCTCAGAGCGTTCACAGTCAGCCCACTGATACCCCTATCAGACAACAGCAAAATCACAGTCTACTTGAACAGAGCAATACCCGATCACGAGGCATCAAAGCCAAAGGAACTGAGTAACATTAAGAAATGCTATAGATGGAAGGAATGCAGTTTGGAAACCTACCAAAAAACAATTAGGCAACAACAAATTCAATCCCTTTTAGGCAACGTCCTGGGTAAAACGTTCCACTGTAATAGTGAAGGTGTAAACTTGGCAGTAGAACATCTTAACAGTATATTTGACCTCTCAGCTTCCCTATCAAATCTAAAAATCTCAAATAGAAAACCAAAGAAAATGAACAACAATGACAAATGGTTTGATGAAGAATGCAAAAATCGAAGAAAGAAATTGAGAAACCTGTCCAACCAAAAACATAGAGACCCAGAAAACCTGAGTCTACGCCTTCACTATGGTGAATCACTAAAACAATACAGAAATACACTACGGAAAAAGAAGGAACAGCATGTCAGAAATCAGCTCAATGCAATTGAAGAATCCATAGACTCTAACCACTTCTGGGAAAATTGGAAAACACTAAACAAACAACAACACAAATAATTATCTATCCAAAATGGAGATGTATGGGTAAACCTATTCTCCAATCTTTTTGGCTCTATAACAAAGAATAAAGAGCAAAAACATATACAT